>NW_027469476.1:0-127014 GCF_051020765.1 Lasioglossum baleicum | reverse complement strand
ATAACGCATAACGCATAACGCATAACGCATAACGCATAACGCATAACGGATAACGCATAACGCATAACGAATAACGCATAACGCATAACGCATAACGCATAACGCATAACGCATAACGCATCGCGCATAACGCATAACGCATATCGCATAGCGCATGACGCATAACGCTTAACGAATAACGCATAACACATTACGCATAACGCATAACACATAACGCATAACGCATAACACATAACGCATAACGCATAACGCATAACGCATAACGCATAACGCATAACGCATAACGCATAACGCATGACGCATAACGCATAACGCATAACGCATAACGCATAACGCATAACGCATAACGCATAACGCATAACGCCTAACGCATAACGCATAACGCATAACGCATAACGCATAACGCATAACGCATAACGCATAACGCATGACGCATAACGCATAACGCATAACTCATAACGCATAACGCATAACGCATAACGCATCGCCGATAACGCATAACGCATATCGCATAGCGCATGACGCATAACGCTTAACGAATAACGCATAACGCATAACACATTACGCATAACGCATAACCCATAACGCATAACGCATAACGCATAACGCATAACGCATAACGCATAACGCATAACGCGTAACGCATAACGCATAACGCATAACGCATAACGCATAACGCATAACGCATAACGCATAACGCATAACGCATAACGCATAACGCATAACGCATAACGCATAACGCATAACGCATAACGCATAACGCATAACGCATAACGCATAACGCATAACGCATAACGCATAACGCATAACGCATAACGCATAACGCATAACGCATAACGCATAACGCATAACGCATAACGCATAACGCATAACGCATAACGCATAACGCATAACGCATAACGCATAACGCATAACGCATAACGCATAACGCATATCGCATAACGCATAACGCATAACGCATAACGCCTAACGCATAACGCATAACGCATAACGCATAACGCATAACGCATAACGCATAACGCATAACGCATAACGCATAACGCATAACGCATAACGCATAACGCATAACGCATAACGCATAACGCATAACGCATAACGCATAACGCATAACGCATAACGCATAACGCATAACGCATAACGCATAACGCATAACGCATAACGCATAACGCATAACGCATAACGCATAACGCATAACGCATAACGCATAACGCATAACGCATAACGCATAACGCATAACGCATAACGCATAACGCATAACGCATAACGCATAACGCATAACGCATGACGCATAACGCATAACGCATAACTCATAACGCATAACGCATAACGCATAACGCTTAACGCATAACGCATAACGCATCGCGCATAACGCATAACGCATATCGCATAGCACATGACGCATAACGCTTAACGAATAACGCATAACGCATAACACATTACGCATAACGCATAACACATAACGCATAACGCATAACGCATAACGCATAACGCATAACGCATAACGCATAACGCATAACGCATAACGCATAACGCATAACGCATAACGCATAACGCATAACGCATAACGCATAACGCATAACGCATAACGCATAACGCATAACGCATAACGCATAACGCATAACGCATAACGCATAACGCATAACGCATAACGCATAACGCATAACGCATAACGCATAACGCATAACGCATAACGCATAACGCATAACGCATAACGCATAACGCATAACGCATAACGCATAACGCATAACGCATAACGCATAACGCATAACGCATAACGCATAACGCATAACGCATAACGCATAACGCATAACGCATAACGCATAACGCATAACGCATAACGCATAACGCATAACGCATAACGCATAACGCATAACGCATAACGCATAACGCATAACGCATAACGCATAACGCATAACGCATAACCCATAACGCATAACGCATAACGCATAACGCATAACGCATAACGCATAACGCATAACGCATAACGCATAACGCATAACGCATAACGCATAACGCATAACGCATAACGCATAACGCATAACGCATAACGCATAACGCATAACGCATATCGCATAACGCATAACGCATAACGCATAACGCCTAACGCATAACGCATAACGCATAACGCATAACGCATAACGCATAACGCATAACGCATAACGCATAACGCATAACGCATAACGCATAACGCATAACGCATAACGCATAACGCATAACGCATAACGCATAACGCATAACGCATAACGCATAACGCATAACGCATAACGCATAACGCATAACGCATAACGCATAACGCATAACGCATAACGCATGACGCATAACGCATAACGCATAACTCATAACGCATAACGCATAACGCATAACGCTTAACGCATAACGCATAACGCATCGCGCATAACGCATAACGCATATCGCATAGCGCATGACGCATAACGCTTAACGAATAACGCATAACGCATAACGCATAACGCATAACGCATAACGCATAACGCATAACGCATAACGCATAACGCATAACGGATAACGCATAACGAATAACGCATAACGCATAACGCATAACGCATAACGCATAACGCATAACGCATAACGCATAACGCATAACGCATAACGCATAACGCATAACGCATAACGCATAACGCATAACGCATAACGCATAACGCATAACGCATAACGCATAACGCATAACGCATAACGCATGACGCATAACGCATAACGCATAACTCATAACGCATAACGCATAACGCATCGCCGATAACGCATAACGCATATCGCATAACACATAACGCATAACGCATAACGCATAACGCATAACGCATAACGCATAACGCATAACGCGTAACGCATAACGCATAACGCATAACGCATAACGCATAACGCATAACGCATAACGCATAACGCATAACGCATATCGCATAACGCATAACGCATAACGCATAACGCATAACGCATAACGCATAACGCATATCGCATAACACATAACGCATAACGCATAACGAACAACGCATATCGCATAACGCATAACGCATAACGCATAACGCATAACGCATAACGCATAACGCATAACGCATAACGCATAACGCATAACGCATAACGCATAACGCATAACGCATAACGCATAACGCATAACGCATAACGCATAACGCATAACGCATAACGCATAACGCATAACGCATAACGCATAACGCATAACGCATAACGCATAACGCATAACGCATAACGCATAACGCATAACGCATAACGCATAACGCATAACGCATAACGCATAACGCATAAGGCATAACGCATAACGCATAACGCATAACGCATAACGCATAACGCATAACGCATAACGCATAACGCTTAACGCATAACGCATAACGCATCGCGCATAACGCATAACGCATATCGCATAGCGCATGACGCATAACGCTTAACGAATAACGCATAACGCATAACACATTACGCATAACGCATAACACATAACGCATAACGCATAACACATAACGCAAAACGCATAACGCATAACGCATAACGTATAACGCATAACGCATAACGCATAACGCATGACGCATAACGCATAACGCATAACGCATAACGCATAACGCATAACGCATAACGCATAACGCATAACGCCTAACGCATAACGCATAACGCATAACGCATAAGGCATAACGCATAACGCATAACGCATAACGCATAACGCATGACGCATAACGCTTAACGCATAACGCATAACGCATCGCGCATAACGCATAACGCATATCGCATAGCGCATGACGCATAACGCTTAACGAATAACGCATAACGCATAACACATTACGCATAACGCATAACACATAACGCATAACGCATAACACATAACGCATAACGCATAACGCATAACGCATAATGCATAACGCATAACGCATAACGCATAACGCATGACGCATAACGCATAACGCATAACGCATAACGCATAACGCATAACGCATAACGCATAACGCATAACGCATAACGCCTAACGCATAACGCATAACGCATAACGCATAACGCATAACGCATAACGCATAACGCATAACGCATAACGCATAACGCATAACGCATAACGCATAACGCATAACGCATAACGCATGACGCATAACGCATAACGCATAACTCATAACGCATAACGCATAACGCATAACGCATCGCCGATAACGCATAACGCATATCGCATAGCGCATGACGCATAACGCTTAACGAATAACGCATAACGCATAACACATTACGCATAGCGCATAACCCATAACGCATAACGCATAACGCATAACGCGTAACGCATAACGCATAACGCATAACGCATAACGCATAACGCATAACGCATAACGCATAACGCATAACGCGTAACGCATAACGCATAACGCATAACGCATAACGCATAACGCATAACGCATAACGCATAACGCATAACGCATAACGCATAACGCATAACGCGTAACGCATAACGCATAACGCATAACGCATAACGCATAACGCATAACGCATAACGCATAACGCATAACGCATAACGCATAACGCATAACGCATAACGCATAACGCATAACGCATAACGCATAACGCATAACGCATAACGCATAACGCATAACGCATAACGCATAACGCATATCGCATAACGCATAACGCATAACGCATAACGCCTAACGCATAACGCATAACGCATAACGCATAACGCATAACGCATAACGCATAACGCATAACGCATAACGCATAACGCATAACGCATAACGCATAACGCATAACGCATAACGCATAACGCATAACGCATAACGCATAACGCATAACGCATAACGCATAACGCATAACGCATAACGCATGACGCATAACGCATAACGCATAACTCATAACGCATAACGCATAACGCATAACGCTTAACGCATAACGCATAACGCATCGCGCATAACGCATAACGCATATCGCATAGCGCATGACGCATAACGCTTAACGAATAACGCATAACGCATAACGCATAACGCATAACGCATAACGCATAACGCATAACGCATAACGCATAACGCATAACGCATAACGCATAACGGATAACGCATAACGCATAACGCATAACGCATAACGCATAACGCATAACGCATAACGCATAAGGCATAACGCATAACGCATAACGCATAACGCATAACGCATGACGCATAACGCTTAACGCATAACGCATAACGCATCGCGCATAACGCATAACGCATATCGCATAGCGCATGACGCATAACGCTTAACGAATAACGCATAACGCATAACGCATAACGCATATCGCATAACGCATAACGCATAACGCATAACGCCTAACGCATAACGCATAACGCATAACGCATAACGCATAACGCATAACGCATAACGCATAACGCATAACGCATAACGCATAACGCATAACGCATAACGCATAACGCATAACGCATAACGCATAACGCATAACGCATAACGCATAACGCATAACGCATAACGCATAACGCATAACGCATAACGCATAACGCATAACGCATGACGCATAACGCATAACGCATAACTCATAACGCATAACGCATAACGCATAACGCTTAACGCATAACGCATAACGCATCGCGCATAACGCATAACGCATATCGCATAGCGCATGACGCATAACGCTTAACGAATAACGCATAACGCATAACGCATAACGCATAACGCATAACGCATAACGCATAACGCATAACGCATAACGCATAACGCATAACGCATAACGCATAACGCATAACGCATAACGCATAACGCATAACGCATAACGCATAACGCATAACGCATAACGCATAACGCTTAACGCATAACGCATAACGCATCGCGCATAACGCATAACGCATATCGCATAGCGCATGACGCATAACGCTTAACGAATAACGCATAACACATTACGCATAACGCATAACACATAACGCATAACGCATAACGCATAACACATAACGCATAACGCATAACGCATAACGCATAACGCATAACGCATAACGCATAACGCATAACGCATAACGCATAACGCATGACGCATAACGCATAACGCATAACGCATAACGCATAACGCATAACGCCTAACGCATAACGCATAACGCATAACGCATAACGCATAACGCATAACGCATAACGCATAACGCATAACGCATAACGCATAACGCATAACGCATAACGCATAACGCATAACGCATAACGCATAACGCATAACGCATAACGCATAACGCATAACGCATAACGCATAACGCATAACGCATAACGCATAACGCATAACGCATAACGCATAACGCATAACGCATAACGCATAACGCATAACGCATAACGCATAACGCATAACGCATGACGCATAACGCATAACGCATAACTCATAACGCATAACGCATAACGCATAACGCTTAACGCATAACGCATAACGCATCGCGCATAACGCATAACGCATATCGCATAGCGCATGACGCATAACGCTTAACGAATAACGCATAACGCATAACGCATAACGCATAACGCATAACGCATAACGCATAACGCATAACGCATAACGGATAACGCATAACGAATAACGCATAACGCATAACGCATAACGCATAACGCATAACGCATAACGCATAACGCATAACGCATAACGCATAACGCATAACGCATAACGCATAACGCATAACGCATAACGCATAACGCATAACGCATAACGCATAACGCATAACGCATAACGCATAACGCATGACGCATAACGCATAACGCATAACTCATAACGCATAACGCATAACGCATCGCCGATAACGCATAACGCATATCGCATAACACATAACGCATAACGCATAACGCATAACGCATAACGCATAACGCATAACGCATAACGCGTAACGCATAACGCATAACGCATAACGCATAACGCATAACGCATAACGCATAACGCATAACGCATAACGCATAACGCATATCGCATAACGCATAACGCATAACGCATAACGCATAACGCATAACGCATAACGCATATCGCATAACACATAACGCATAACGCATAACGAACAACGCATATCGCATAACGCATAACGCATAACGCATAACGCATAACGCATAACGCATAACGCATAACGCATAACGCATAACGCATAACGCATAACGCATAACGCATAACGCATAACGCATAACGCATAACGCATAACGCATAACGCATAACGCATAACGCATAACGCATAACGCATAACGCATAACGCATAACGCATAACGCATAACGCATAACGCATAACGCATAACGCATAACGCATAACGCATAACGCATAACGCATAACGCATAACGCATAAGGCATAACGCATAACGCATAACGCATAACGCATAACGCATAACGCATAACGCATAACGCATAACGCTTAACGCATAACGCATAACGCATCGCGCATAACGCATAACGCATATCGCATAGCGCATGACGCATAACGCTTAACGAATAACGCATAACGCATAACACATTACGCATAACGCATAACACATAACGCATAACGCATAACACATAACGCAAAACGCATAACGCATAACGCATAACGTATAACGCATAACGCATAACGCATAACGCATGACGCATAACGCATAACGCATAACGCATAACGCATAACGCATAACGCATAACGCATAACGCCTAACGCATAACGCATAACGCATAACGCATAAGGCATAACGCATAACGCATAACGCATAACGCATAACGCATGACGCATAACGCTTAACGCATAACGCATAACGCATCGCGCATAACGCATAACGCATATCGCATAGCGCATGACGCATAACGCTTAACGAATAACGCATAACGCATAACACATTACGCATAACGCATAACACATAACGCATAACGCATAACACATAACGCATAACGCATAACGCATAACGCATAATGCATAACGCATAACGCATAACGCATAACGCATGACGCATAACGCATAACGCATAACGCATAACGCATAACGCATAACGCATAACGCATAACGCATAACGCATAACGCCTAACGCATAACGCATAACGCATAACGCATAACGCATAACGCATGACGCATAACGCATAACGCATAACGCATAACGCATAACGCATAACGCATAACGCATAACGCATAACGCATGACGCATAACGCATAACGCATAACTCATAACGCATAACGCATAACGCATCGCCGATAACGCATAACGCATATCGCATAGCGCATGACGCATAACGCTTAACGAATAACGCATAACGCATAACACATTACGCATAACGCATAACCCATAACGCATAACGCATAACGCATAACGCATAACGCATAACGCATAACGCATAACGCATAACGCATAACGCATAACGCATAACGCATAACGCATAACGCATAACGCATAACGCGTAACGCATAACGCATAACGCATAACGCATAACGCATAACGCATAACGCATAACGCATAACGCATAACGCATAACGCATAACGCATAACGCGTAACGCATAACGCATAACGCATAACGCATAACGCATAACGCATAACGCATAACGCATAACGCATAACGCATAACGCATAACGCATAACGCATAACGCATAACGCATAACGCATAACGCATAACGCATAACGCATAACGCATAACGCATATCGCATAACGCATAACGCATAACGCATAACGCCTAACGCATAACGCATAACGCATAACGCATAACGCATAACGCATAACGCATAACGCATAACGCATAACGCATAACGCATAACGCATAACGCATAACGCATAACGCATAACGCATAACGCATAACGCATAACGCATAACGCATAACGCATAACGCATAACGCATAACGCATAACGCATGACGCATAACGCATAACGCATACCTCATAACGCATAACGCATAACGCATAACGCTTAACGCATAACGCATAACGCATCGCGCATAACGCATAACGCATATCGCATAGCGCATGACGCATAACGCTTAACGAATAACGCATAACGCATAACGCATAACGCATAACGCATAACGCATAACGCTTAACGCATAACGCATAACGCATCGCGCATAACGCATAACGCATATCGCATAGCGCATGACGCATAACGCTTAACGAATAACGCATAACACATTACGCATAACGCATAACACATAACGCATAACGCATAACACATAACGCATAACGCATAACGCATAACGCATAACGCATAACGCATAACGCATAACGCATAACGCATAACGCATGACGCATAACGCATAACGCATAACGCATAACGCATAACGCATAACGCATAACGCATAACGCATAACGCCTAACGCATAACGCATAACGCATAACGCATAAGGCATAACGCATAACGCATAACGCATAACGCATAACGCATGACGCATAACGCTTAACGCATAACGCATAACGCATCGCGCATAACGCATAACGCATATCGCATAGCGCATGACGCATAACGCTTAACGAATAACGCATAACGCATAACACATTACGCATAACGCATAACACATAACGCATAACGCATAACACATAACGCATAACGCATAACGCATAACGCATAATGCATAACGCATAACGCATAACGCATAACGCATGACGCATAACGCATAACGCATAACGCATAACGCATAACGCATAACGCATCGCGCATAACGCATAACGCATATCGCATAGCGCATGACGCATAACGCTTAACGAATAACGCATAACGCATAACACATTACGCATAACGCATAACACATAACGCATAACGCATAACACATAACGCATAACGCATAACGCATAACGCATAATGCATAACGCATAACGCATAACGCATAACGCATGACGCATAACGCATAACGCATAACGCATAACGCATAACGCATAACGCATAACGCATAACGCATAACGCATAACGCATAACGCCTAACGCATAACGCATAACGCATAACGCATAACGCATAACGCATAACGCATAACGCATAACGCATAACGCATAACGCATAACGCATAACGCATGACGCATAACGCATAACGCATAACTCATAACGCATAACGCATAACGCATAACGCATCGCCGATAACGCATAACGCATATCGCATAGCGCATGACGCATAACGCTTAACGAATAACGCATAACGCATAACACATTACGCATAACGCATAACCCATAACGCATAACGCATAACGCATAACGCATAACGCATAACGCATAAGGCATAACGCATAACGCATAACGCATAACGCATAACGCATAACGCATGACGCATAACGCATAACGCATAACGCATAACGCATAACGCATAACGCATAACGCATAACGCATAACGCCTAACGCATAACGCATAACGCATAACGCATAAGGCATAACGCATAACGCATAACGCATAACGCATAACGCATGACGCATAACGCTTAACGCATAACGCATAACGCATCGCGCATAACGCATAACGCATATCGCATAGCGCATGACGCATAACGCTTAACGAATAACGCATAACGCATAACACATTACGCATAACGCATAACACATAACGCATAACGCATAACACATAACGCATAACGCATAACGCATAACGCATAATGCATAACGCATAACGCATAACGCATAACGCATGACGCATAACGCATAACGCATAACGCATAACGCATAACGCATAACGCATCGCGCATAACGCATAACGCATATCGCATAGCGCATGACGCATAACGCTTAACGAATAACGCATAACGCATAACACATTACGCATAACGCATAACACATAACGCATAACGCATAACACATAACGCATAACGCATAACGCATAACGCATAATGCATAACGCATAACGCATAACGCATAACGCATGACGCATAACGCATAACGCATAACGCATAACGCATAACGCATAACGCATAACGCATAACGCATAACGCATAACGCATAACGCCTAACGCATAACGCATAACGCATAACGCATAACGCATAACGCATAACGCATAACGCATAACGCATAACGCATAACGCATAACGCATGACGCATAACGCATAACGCATAACTCATAACGCATAACGCATAACGCATAACGCATCGCCGATAACGCATAACGCATATCGCATAGCGCATGACGCATAACGCTTAACGAATAACGCATAACGCATAACACATTACGCATAACGCATAACCCATAACGCATAACGCATAACGCATAACGCATAACGCATAACGCATAAGGCATAAGGCATAACGCATAACGCATAACGCATAACGCATAACGCATGACGCATAACGCTTAACGCATAACGCATAACGCATCGCGCATAACGCATAACGCATATCGCATAGCGCATGACGCATAACGCTTAACGAATAACGCATAACGCATAACGCATAACGCATATCGCATAACGCATAACGCATAACGCATAACGCATAACGCATAACGCCTAACGCATAACGCATAACGCATAACGCATAACGCATAACGCATAACGCATAACGCATAACGCATAACGCATAACGCATAACGCATAACGCATAACGCATAACGCATAACGCATAACGCATAACGCATAACGCATAACGCATAACGCATAACGCATAACGCATAACGCATAACGCATAACGCATAACGCATAACGCATGACGCATAACGCATAACGCATAACTCATAACGCATAACGCATAACGCATAACGCTTAACGCATAACGCATAACGCATCGCGCATAACGCATAACGCATATCGCATAGCGCATGACGCATAACGCTTAACGAATAACGCATAACGCATAACGCATAACGCATAACGCATAACGCATAACCCATAACGCATAACGCATAACGCATAACGCATAACGCATAACGCATAAGGCATAACGCATAACGCATAACGCATAACGCATAACGCATGACGCATAACGCTTAACGCATAACGCATAACGCATCGCGCATAACGCATAACGCATATCGCATAGCGCATGACGCATAACGCTTAACGAATAACGCATAACGCATAACGCATAACGCATATCGCATAACGCATAACGCATAACGCATAACGCCTAACGCATAACGCATAACGCATAACGCATAACGCATAACGCATAACGCATAACGCATAACGCATAACGCATAACGCATAACGCATAACGCATAACGCATAACGCATGACGCATAACGCATAACGCATAACTCATAACGCATAACGCATAACGCATAACGCTTAACGCATAACGCATAACGCATCGCGCATAACGCATAACGCATATCGCATAGCGCATGACGCATAACGCTTAACGAATAACGCATAACGCATAACGCATAACGCATAACGCATAACGCATAACGCATAACGCATAACGCATAACGCATAACGCATAACGCATAACGCATAACGCATAACGCATAACGCATAACGCATAACGCATAACGCATAACGCATAACGCATAACGCATAACGCTTAACGCATAACGCATAACGCATCGCGCATAACGCATAACGCATATCGCATAGCGCATGACGCATAACGCTTAACGAATAACGCATAACACATTACGCATAACGCATAACACATAACGCATAACGCATAACACATAACGCATAACGCATAACGCATAACGCATAACGCATAACGCATAACGCATAACGCATAACGCATAACGCATGACGCATAACGCATAACGCATAACGCATAACGCATAACGCATAACGCATAACGCATAACGCATAACGCATAACGCATAACGCATAACGCATAACGCATAACGCATAACGCATATCGCATAACGCATAACGCATAACGCATAACGCCTAACGCATAACGCATAACGCATAACGCATAACGCATAACGCATAACGCATAACGCATAACGCATAACGCATAACGCATAACGCATAACGCATAACGCATAACGCATAACGCATAACGCATAACGCATAACGCATAACGCATAACGCATAACGCATAACGCATAACGCATAACGCATAACGCATAACGCATAACGCATAACGCATAACGCATGACGCATAACGCATAACGCATAACTCATAACGCATAACGCATAACGCATAACGCTTAACGCATAACGCATAACGCATCGCGCATAACGCATAACGCATATCGCATAGCGCATGACGCATAACGCTTAACGAATAACGCATAACGCATAACGCATAACGCATAACGCATAACGCATAACGCATAACGCATAACGCATAACGCATAACGGATAACGCATAACGAATAACGCATAACGCATAACGCATAACGCATAACGCATAACGCATAACGCATAACGCATAACGCATAACGCATAACGCATAACGCATAACGCATAACGCATAACGCATAACGCATAACGCATAACGCATAACGCATAACGCATAACGCATAACGCATAACGCATGACGCATAACGCATAACGCATAACTCATAACGCATAACGCATAACGCATCGCCGATAACGCATAACGCATATCGCATAACACATAACGCATAACGCATAACGCATAACGCATAACGCATAACGCATAACGCATAACGCGTAACGCATAACGCATAACGCATAACGCATAACGCATAACGCATAACGCATAACGCATAACGCATAACGCATAACGCATATCGCATAACGCATAACGCATAACGCATAACGCATAACGCATAACGCATAACGCATATCGCATAACACATAACGCATAACGCATAACGAACAACGCATATCGCATAACGCATAACGCATAACGCATAACGCATAACGCATAACGCATAACGCATAACGCATAACGCATAACGCATAACGCATAACGCATAACGCATAACGCATAACGCATAACGCATAACGCATAACGCATAACGCATAACGCATAACGCATAACGCATAACGCATAACGCATAACGCATAACGCATAACGCATAACGCATAACGCATAACGCATAACGCATAACGCATAACGCATAACGCATAACGCATAACGCATAACGCATAACGCATAACGCATAACGCATAAGGCATAACGCATAACGCATAACGCATAACGCATAACGCATAACGCATAACGCATAACGCATAACGCTTAACGCATAACGCATAACGCATCGCGCATAACGCATAACGCATATCGCATAGCGCATGACGCATAACGCTTAACGAATAACGCATAACGCATAACACATTACGCATAACGCATAACACATAACGCATAACGCATAACACATAACGCAAAACGCATAACGCATAACGCATAACGTATAACGCATAACGCATAACGCATAACGCATGACGCATAACGCATAACGCATAACGCATAACGCATAACGCATAACGCATAACGCATAACGCCTAACGCATAACGCATAACGCATAACGCATAAGGCATAACGCATAACGCATAACGCATAACGCATAACGCATGACGCATAACGCTTAACGCATAACGCATAACGCATCGCGCATAACGCATAACGCATATCGCATAGCGCATGACGCATAACGCTTAACGAATAACGCATAACGCATAACACATTACGCATAACGCATAACACATAACGCATAACGCATAACACATAACGCATAACGCATAACGCATAACGCATAATGCATAACGCATAACGCATAACGCATAACGCATGACGCATAACGCATAACGCATAACGCATAACGCATAACGCATAACGCATAACGCATAACGCATAACGCATAACGCATAACGCCTAACGCATAACGCATAACGCATAACGCATAACGCATAACGCATAACGCATAACGCATAACGCATAACGCATAACGCATAACGCATAACGCATAACGCATAACGCATAACGCATGACGCATAACGCATAACGCATAACTCATAACGCATAACGCATAACGCATAACGCATCGCCGATAACGCATAACGCATATCGCATAGCGCATGACGCATAACGCTTAACGAATAACGCATAACGCATAACACATTACGCATAACGCATAACCCATAACGCATAACGCATAACGCATAACGCATAACGCATAACGCATAACGCATAACGCATAACGCATAACGCATAACGCATAACGCATAACGCATAACGCGTAACGCATAACGCATAACGCATAACGCATAACGCATAACGCATAACGCATAACGCATAACGCATAACGCATAACGCATAACGCATAACGCGTAACGCATAACGCATAACGCATAACGCATAACGCATAACGCATAACGCATAACGCATAACGCATAACGCATAACGCATAACGCATAACGCATAACGCATAACGCATAACGCATAACGCATAACGCATAACGCATAACGCATAACGCATAACGCATAACGCATAACGCATAACGCATATCGCATAACGCATAACGCATAACGCATAACGCCTAACGCATAACGCATAACGCATAACGCATAACGCATAACGCATAACGCATAACGCATAACGCATAACGCATAACGCATAACGCATAACGCATAACGCATAACGCATAACGCATAACGCATAACGCATAACGCATAACGCATAACGCATAACGCATAACGCATAACGCATAACGCATGACGCATAACGCATAACGCATAACTCATAACGCATAACGCATAACGCATAACGCTTAACGCATAACGCATAACGCATCGCGCATAACGCATAACGCATATCGCATAGCGCATGACGCATAACGCTTAACGAATAACGCATAACGCATAACGCATAACGCATAACGCATAACGCATAACGCATAACGCATAACGCATAACGCATAACGCATAACGCATAACGCATAACGCATAACGCATAACGCATAACGCATAACGCATAACGCATAACGCATGACGCATAACGCATAACGCATAACTCATAACGCATAACGCATAACGCATAACGCTTAACGCATAACGCATAACGCATCGCGCATAACGCATAACGCATATCGCATAGCGCATGACGCATAACGCTTAACGAATAACGCATAACGCATAACGCATAACGCATAACGCATAACGCATAACGCATAACGCATAACGCATAACGCATAACGCATAACGCATAACGCATAACGCATAACGCATAACGCATAACGCATAACGCATAACGCATAACGCATAACGCATAACGCATAACGCATAACGCTTAACGCATAACGCATAACGCATCGCGCATAACGCATAACGCATATCGCATAGCGCATGACGCATAACGCTTAACGAATAACGCATAACACATTACGCATAACGCATAACACATAACGCATAACGCATAACACATAACGCATAACGCATAACGCATAACGCATAACGCATAACGCATAACGCATAACGCATAACGCATGACGCATAACGCATAACGCATAACGCATAACGCATAACGCATAACGCATAACGCATAACGCATAACGCCTAACGCATAACGCATAACGCATAACGCATAAGGCATAACGCATAACGCATAACGCATAACGCATAACGCATGACGCATAACGCTTAACGCATAACGCATAACGCATCGCGCATAACGCATAACGCATATCGCATAGCGCATGACGCATAACGCTTAACGAATAACGCATAACGCATAACACATTACGCATAACGCATAACACATAACGCATAACGCATAACACATAACGCATAACGCATAACGCATAACGCATAATGCATAACGCATAACGCATAACGCATAACGCATAACGCATGACGCATAACGCATAACGCATAACGCATAACGCATAACGCATAACGCATAACGCATAACGCATAACGCATAACGCATAACGCCTAACGCATAACGCATAACGCATAACGCATAACGCATAACGCATAACGCATAACGCATAACGCATAACGCATAACGCATAACGCATAACGCATGACGCATAACGCATAACGCATAACTCATAACGCATAACGCATAACGCATAACGCATCGCCGATAACGCATAACGCATATCGCATAGCGCATGACGCATAACGCTTAACGAATAACGCATAACGCATAACACATTACGCATAACGCATAACCCATAACGCATAACGCATAACGCATAACGCATAACGCATAACGCATAACGCATAACGCATAACGCATAACGCATAACGCATAACGCGTAACGCATAACGCCTAACGCATAACGCATAACGCATAACGCATAACGCATAACGCATAACGCATAACGCATAACGCATAACGCATAACGCATAACGCATAACGCATAACGCATAACGCATAACGCATAACGCATAACGCATAACGCATAACGCATAACGCATAACGCATAACGCATAACGCATATCGCATAACGCATAACGCATAACGCATAACGCCTAACGCATAACGCATAACGCATAACGCATAACGCATAACGCATAACGCATAACGCATAACGCATAACGCATAACGCATAACGCATAACGCATAACGCATAACGCATAACGCATAACGCATAACGCATAACGCATAACGCATAACGCATAACGCATAACGCATAACGCATAACGCATAACGCATAACGCATAACGCATAACGCATAACGCATAACGCATGACGCATAACGCATAACGCATAACTCATAACGCATAACGCATAACGCATAACGCTTAACGCATAACGCATAACGCATCGCGCATAACGCATAACGCATATCGCATAGCGCATGACGCATAACGCTTAACGAATAACGCATAACGCATAACGCATAACGCATAACGCATAACGCATAACGCATAACGCATAACGCATAACGCATAACGCATAACGCATAACGCATAACGCATAACGCATAACGCATAACGCATAACGGATAACGCATAACGCATAACGCATAACGCATAACGCATAACGCATAACGCATAACGCATAACGCATAACGCATAACGCATAACGCATAACGCATAACGCATAACGCATGACGCATAACGCTTAACGCATAACGCATAACGCATCGCGCATAACGCATAACGCATATCGCATAGCGCATGACGCATAACGCTTAACGAATAACGCATAACGCATAACGCATAACGCATAACGCATGACGCATAACGCATAACGCATAACGCATAACGCATAACGCATAACGCATAACGCATAACGCATAACGCATAACGCATAACGCATAACGCATAACGCATAACGCATGACGCATAACGCATAACGCATAACGCATAACGCATAACGCATAACGCATAACGCATAACGCATAACGCATAACGCCTAACGCATAACGCATAACGCATAACGCATAACGCATAACGCATAACGCATAACGCATAACGCATAACGCATAACGCATAACGCATAACGCATAACGCATGACGCATAACGCATAACGCATAACTCATAACGCATAACGCATAACGCATAACGCATCGCCGATAACGCATAACGCATATCGCATAGCGCATGACGCATAACGCTTAACGAATAACGCATAACGCATAACACATTACGCATAACGCATAACCCATAACGCATAACGCATAACGCATAACACATAACGCATAACGCATAACGCATAACGCATAACGCATAACGCGTAACGCATAACGCATAACGCATAACGCATAACGCATAACGCATAACACATTACGCATAACGCATAACACATAACGCATAACGCATAACACATAACGCATAACGCATAACGCATAACGCATAACGCATAACGCATAACGCATAACGCATAACGCATGACGCATAACGCATAACGCATAACGCATAACGCATAACGCATAACGCATAACGCATAACGCATAACGCATAACGCCTAACGCATAACGCATAACGCATAACGCATAACGCATAACGCATAACGCATAACGCATAACGCATAACGCATAACGCATAACGCATAACGCATAACGCATAACGCATGACGCATAACGCATAACGCATAACTCATAACGCATAACGCATAACGCATAACGCATCGCCGATAACGCATAACGCATATCGCATAGCGCATGACGCATAACGCTTAACGAATAACGCATAACGCATAACACATTACGCATAACGCATAACCCATAACGCATAACGCATAACGCATAACACATAACGCATAACGCATAACGCATAACGCATAACGCATAACGCGTAACGCATAACGCATAACGCATAACGCATAACGCATAACGCATAACGCATAACGCATAACGCATAACGCATAACGCATAACGCATAACGCATAACGCATAACGCATAACGCATACCGCATAACGCATAACGCATAACGCATAACGCATAACGCATAACGCATAACGCATAACGCATAACGCATAACGCATAACGCATAACGCATAACGCATAACGCATAACGCATAACGCATATCGCATAACGCATAACGCATAACGCATAACGCCTAACGCATAACGCATAACGCATAACGCATAACGCATAACGCATAACGCATAACGCATAACGCATAACGCATAACGCATAACGCATAACGCATAACGCATAACGCATAACGCATGACGCATAACGCATAACGCATAACTCATAACGCATAACGCATAACGCATAACGCATCGCCGATAACGCATAACGCATATCGCATAGCGCATGACGCATAACGCTTAACGAATAACGCATAACGCATAACACATTACGCATAACGCATAACCCATAACGCATAACGCATAACGCATAACGCATAACGCATAACGCATAACGCATAACGCATAACGCATAACGCGTAACGCATAACGCATAACGCATAACGCATAACGCATAACGCATAACGCATAACGCATAACGCATAACGCATAACGCATAACGCATAACGCATAACGCATAACGCATAACGCATAACGCATAACGCATAACGCATAACGCATAACGCATAACGCATAACGCATAACGCATATCGCATAACGCATAACGCATAACGCATAACGCCTAACGCATAACGCATAACGCATAACGCATAACGCATAACGCATAACGCATAACGCATAACGCATAACGCATAACGCATAACGCATAACGCATAACGCATAACGCATAACGCATAACGCATAACGCATAACGCATAACGCATAACGCATAACGCATAACGCATAACGCATAACGCATAACGCATAACGCATGACGCATAACGCTTAACGCATAACGCATAACGCATCGCGCATAACGCATAACGCATATCGCATAGCGCATGACGCATAACGCTTAACGAATAACGCATAACGCATAACACATTACGCATAACGCATAACACATAACGCATAACGCATAACACATAACGCATAACGCATAACGCATAACGCATAATGCATAACGCATAACGCATAACGCATAACGCATGACGCATAACGCATAACGCATAACGCATAACGCATAACGCATAACGCATAACGCATAACGCATAACGCATAACGCATAACGCCTAACGCATAACGCATAACGCATAACGCATAACGCATAACGCATAACGCATAACGCATAACGCATAACGCATAACGCATAACGCATGACGCATAACGCATAACGCATAACTCATAACGCATAACGCATAACGCATAACGCATCGCCGATAACGCATAACGCATATCGCATAGCGCATGACGCATAACGCTTAACGAATAACGCATAACGCATAACACATTACGCATAACGCATAACCCATAACGCATAACGCATAACGCATAACGCATAACGCATAACGCATAACGCATAACGCATAACGCATAACGCATAACGCATAACGCGTAACGCATAACGCATAACGCATAACGGATAACGCATAACGCATAACGCATAACGCATAACGCATAACGCATAACGCATAAGGCATAACGCATAACGCATAACGCATAACGCATAACGCATGACGCATAACGCTTAACGCATAACGCATAACGCATCGCGCATAACGCATAACGCATATCGCATAGCGCATGACGCATAACGCTTAACGAATAACGCATAACGCATAACGCATATCGCATAACGCATAACGCATAACGCATAACGCCTAACGCATAACGCATAACGCATAACGCATAAGGCATAACGCATAACGCATAACGCATAACGCATAACGCATAACGCATAACGCATAACGCATAACGCATAACGCATAACGCATAACGCATAACGCATAACGCATAACGCATAACGCATAACGCATATCGCATAACGCATAACGCATAACGCATAACGCCTAACGCATAACGCATAACGCATAACGCATAACGCATAACGCATAACGCATAACGCATAACGCATAACGCATAACGCATAACGCATAACGCATAACGCATAACGCATAACGCATGACGCATAACGCATAACGCATAACTCATAACGCATAACGCATAACGCATAACGCATCGCCGATAACGCATAACGCATATCGCATAGCGCATGACGCATAACGCTTAACGAATAACGCATAACGCATAACACATTACGCATAACGCATAACCCATAACGCATAACGCATAACGCATAACGCATAACGCATAACGCATAACGCATAACGCATAACGCATAACGCGTAACGCATAACGCATAACGCATAACGCATAACGCATAACGCATAACGCATAACGCATAACGCATAACGCATAACGCATAACGCATAACGCATAACGCATAACGCATAACGCATAACGCATAACGCATAACGCATAACGCATAACGCATAACGCATAACGCATAACGCATATCGCATAACGCATAACGCATAACGCATAACGCCTAACGCATAACGCATAACGCATAACGCATAACGCATAACGCATAACGCATAACGCATAACGCATAACGCATAACGCATAACGCATAACGCATAACGCATAACGCATAACGCATAACGCATAACGCATAACGCATAACGCATAACGCATAACGCATAACGCATAACGCATAACGCATAACGCATAACGCATAACGCATGACGCATAACGCTTAACGCATAACGCATAACGCATCGCGCATAACGCATAACGCATATCGCATAGCGCATGACGCATAACGCTTAACGAATAACGCATAACGCATAACACATTACGCATAACGCATAACACATAACGCATAACGCATAACACATAACGCATAACGCATAACGCATAACGCATAATGCATAACGCATAACGCATAACGCATAACGCATGACGCATAACGCATAACGCATAACGCATAACGCATAACGCATAACGCATAACGCATAACGCATAACGCATAACGCATAACGCCTAACGCATAACGCATAACGCATAACGCATAACGCATAACGCATAACGCATAACGCATAACGCATAACGCATAACGCATAACGCATGACGCATAACGCATAACGCATAACTCATAACGCATAACGCATAACGCATAACGCATCGCCGATAACGCATAACGCATATCGCATAGCGCATGACGCATAACGCTTAACGAATAACGCATAACGCATAACACATTACGCATAACGCATAACCCATAACGCATAACGCATAACGCATAACGCATAACGCATAACGCATAACGCATAACGCATAACGCATAACGCATAACGCATAACGCGTAACGCATAACGCATAACGCATAACGGATAACGCATAACGCATAACGCATAACGCATAACGCATAACGCATAACGCATAAGGCATAACGCATAACGCATAACGCATAACGCATAACGCATGACGCATAACGCTTAACGCATAACGCATAACGCATCGCGCATAACGCATAACGCATATCGCATAGCGCATGACGCATAACGCTTAACGAATAACGCATAACGCATAACGCATATCGCATAACGCATAACGCATAACGCATAACGCCTAACGCATAACGCATAACGCATAACGCATAAGGCATAACGCATAACGCATAACGCATAACGCATAACGCATAACGCATAACGCATAACGCATAACGCATAACGCATAACGCATAACGCATAACGCATAACACATTACGCATAACGCATAACACATAACGCATAACGCATAACGCATAACGCATAACGCATAACGCATAACGCATAACGCATGACGCATAACGCATAACGCATAACGCATAACGCATAACGCATAACGCATAACGCATAACGCATAACGCATAACGCCTAACGCATAACGCATAACGCATAACGCATAAGGCATAACGCATAACGCATAACGCATAACGCATAACGCATGACGCATAACGCTTAACGCATAACGCATAACGCATCGCGCATAACGCATAACGCATATCGCATAGCGCATGACGCATAACGCTTAACGAATAACGCATAACGCATAACACATTACGCATAACGCATAACACATAACGCATAACGCATAACACATAACGCATAACGCATAACGCATAACGCATAATGCATAACGCATAACGCATAACGCATAACGCATGACGCATAACGCATAACGCATAACGCATAACGCATAACGCATAACGCATAACGCATAACGCATAACGCCTAACGCATAACGCATAACGCATAACGCATAACGCATAACGCATAACGCATAACGCATAACGCATAACGCATAACGCATAACGCATAACGCATGACGCATAACGCATAACGCATAACTCATAACGCATAACGCATAACGCATAACGCATCGCCGATAACGCATAACGCATATCGCATAGCGCATGACGCATAACGCTTAACGAATAACGCATAACGCATAACACATTACGCATAACGCATAACCCATAACGCATAACGCATAACGCATAACGCATAACGCATAACGCATAACGCATAACGCATAACGCATAACGCGTAACGCATAACGCATAACGCATAACGCATAACGCATAACGCATAACGCATAACGCATAACGCATAACGCATAACGCATAACGCATAACGCATAACGCATAACGCATAACGCATAACGCATAACGCATAACGCATAACGCATAACGCATAACGCATAACGCATAACGCATAACGCATAACGCATATCGCATAACGCATAACGCATAACGCATAACGCCTAACGCATAACGCATAACGCATAACGCATAACGCATAACGCATAACGCATAACGCATAACGCATAACGCATAACGCATAACGCATAACGCATAACGCATAACGCATAACGCATAACGCATAACGCATAACGCATAACGCATAACGCATAACGCATAACGCATAACGCATAACGCATAACGCATAACGCATAACGCATGACGCATAACGCATAACGCATAACTCATAACGCATAACGCATAACGCATAACGCTTAACGCATAACGCATAACGCATCGCGCATAACGCATAACGCATATCGCATAGCGCATGACGCATAACGCTTAACGAATAACGCATAACGCATAACGCATAACGCATAACGCATAACGCATAACGCATAACGCATAACGCATAACGCATAACGCATAACGCATAACGCATAACGCATAACGCATAACGCATAACGCATAACGCATAACGCATAACGCATAACGCATAACGCATAACGCATAACGCATAACGCATAACGCATGACGCATAACGCATAACGCATAACGCATAACGCATAACGCATAACGCATAACGCATAACGCATAACGCATAACGCATAACGCATAACTCATAACGCATAACGCATAACGCATAACGCTTAACGCATAACGCATAACGCATCGCGCATAACGCATAACGCATATCGCATAGCGCATGACGCATAACGCTTAACGAATAACGCATAACGCATAACGCATAACGCATAACGCATAACGCATAACGCATAACGCATAACGCATAACGCATAACGCATAACGCATAACGCATAACGCATAACGCATAACGCATAACGCATAACGCATAACGCATAACGCATAACGCATAACGCATAACGCATAACGCATAACGCATAACGCATAACGCATAACGCATAACGCATAACGCATAACGCATGACGCATAACGCATAACGCATAACGCATAACGCATAACGCATAACGCATAACGCATAACGCATAACGCATAACGCCTAACGCATAACGCATAACGCATAACGCATAACGCATAACGCATAACGCATAACGCATAACGCATAACGCATAACGCATAACGCATAACGCATAACGCATGACGCATAACGCATAACGCATAACTCATAACGCATAACGCATAACGCGTAACGCATCGCCGATAACGCATAACGCATATCGCATAGCGCATGACGCATAACGCTTAACGAATAACGCATAACGCATAACACATTACGCATAACGCATAACCATAACGCATAACGCATAACGCATAACACATAACGCATAACGCATAACGCATAACGCATAACGCATAACGCGTAACGCATAACGCATAACGCATAACGCATAACGCATAACGCATAACGCATAACGCATAACGCATAACGCATAACGCATAACGCATAACGCATAACGCATAACGCATACCGCATAACGCATAACGCATAACGCATAACGCATAACGCATAACGCATAACGCATAACGCATAACGCATAACGCATAACGCATAACGCATAACGCATAACGCATAACGCATAACGCATAACGCATATCGCATAACGCATAACGCATAACGCATAACGCCTAACGCATAACGCATAACGCATAACGCATAACGCATAACGCATAACGCATAACGCATAACGCATAACGCATAACGCATAACGCATAACGCATAACGCATGACGCATAACGCATAACGCATAACTCATAACGCATAACGCATAACGCATAACGCATCGCCGATAACGCATAACGCATATCGCATAGCGCATGACGCATAACGCTTAACGAATAACGCATAACGCATAACACATTACGCATAACGCATAACCCATAACGCATAACGCATAACGCATAACGCATAACGCATAACGCATAACGCATAACGCATAACGCATAACGCATAACGCGTAACGCATAACGCATAACGCATAACGCATAACGCATAACGCATAACGCATAACGCATAACGCATAACGCATAACGCATAACGCATAACGCATAACGCATAACGCATAACGCATAACGCATAACGCATAACGCATAACGCATAACGCATAACGCATAACGCATAACGCATAACGCATATCGCATAACGCATAACGCATAACGCATAACGCCTAACGCATAACGCATAACGCATAACGCATAACGCATAACGCATAACGCATAACGCATAACGCATAACGCATAACGCATAACGCATAACGCATAACGCATAACGCATAACGCATAACGCATAACGCATAACGCATAACGCATAACGCATAACGCATAACGCATAACGCATAACGCATGACGCATAACGCTTAACGCATAACGCATAACGCATCGCGCATAACGCATAACGCATATCGCATAGCGCATGACGCATAACGCTTAACGAATAACGCATAACGCATAACACATTACGCATAACGCATAACACATAACGCATAACGCATAACACATAACGCATAACGCATAACGCATAACGCATAATGCATAACGCATAACGCATAACGCATAACGCATGACGCATAACGCATAACGCATAACGCATAACGCATAACGCATAACGCATAACGCATAACGCATAACGCATAACGCATAACGCCTAACGCATAACGCATAACGCATAACGCATAACGCATAACGCATAACGCATAACGCATAACGCATAACGCATAACGCATAACGCATGACGCATAACGCATAACGCATAACTCATAACGCATAACGCATAACGCATAACGCATCGCCGATAACGCATAACGCATATCGCATAGCGCATGACGCATAACGCTTAACGAATAACGCATAACGCATAACACATTACGCATAACGCATAACCCATAACGCATAACGCATAACGCATAACGCATAACGCATAACGCATAACGCATAACGCATAACGCATAACGCATAACGCGTAACGCATAACGCATAACGCATAACGGATAACGCATAACGCATAACGCATAACGCATAACGCATAACGCATAACGCATAAGGCATAACGCATAACGCATAACGCATAACGCATAACGCATGACGCATAACGCTTAACGCATAACGCATAACGCATCGCGCATAACGCATAACGCATATCGCATAGCGCATGACGCATAACGCTTAACGAATAACGCATAACGCATAACGCATATCGCATAACGCATAACGCATAACGCATAACGCCTAACGCATAACGCATAACGCATAACGCATAAGGCATAACGCATAACGCATAACGCATAACGCATAACGCATAACGCATAACGCATAACGCATAACGCATAACGCATAACGCATAACGCATAACGCATAACGCGTAACGCATAACGCATAACGCATAACGGATAACGCATAACACATAACGCATAACGCATAACGCATAACGCATAACGCATAAGGCATAACGCATAACGCATAACGCATAACGCATAACGCATGACGCATAACGCTTAACGCATAACGCATAACGCATCGCGCATAACGCATAACGCATATCGCATAGCGCATGACGCATAACGCTTAACGAATAACGCATAACGCATAACGCATATCGCATAACGCATAACGCATAACGCATAACGCCTAACGCATAACGCATAACGCATAACGCATAAGGCATAACGCATAACGCATAACGCATAACGCATAACGCATAACGCATAACGCATAACGCTTAACGCATAACGCATAACGCATCGCGCATAACGCATAACGCATATCGCATAGCGCATGACGCATAACGCTTAACGAATAACGCATAACGCATAACACATTACGCATAACGCATAACACATAACGCATAACGCATAACGCATAACGCATAACGCATAACGCATAACGCATAACGCATGACGCATAACGCATAACGCATAACGCATAACGCATAACGCATAACGCATAACGCATAACGCATAACGCATAACGCATAACGCATAACGCCTAACGCATAACGCATAACGCATAACGCATAACGCATAAGGCATAACGCATAACGCATAACGCATAACGCATAACGCATGACGCATAACGCTTAACGCATAACGCATAACGCATCGCGCATAACGCATAACGCATATCGCATAGCGCATGACGCATAACGCTTAACGAATAACGCATAACGCATAACACATTACGCATAACGCATAACACATAACGCATAACGCATAACACATAACGCATAACGCATAACGCATAACGCATAATGCATAACGCATAACGCATAACGCATAACGCATGACGCATAACGCATAACGCATAACGCATAACGCATAACGCATAACGCATAACGCATAACGCATAACGCCTAACGCATAACGCATAACGCATAACGCATAACGCATAACGCATAACGCATAACGCATAACGCATAACGCATAACGCATAACGCATAACGCATAACGCATGACGCATAACGCATAACGCATAACTCATAACGCATAACGCATAACGCATAACGCATCGCCGATAACGCATAACGCATATCGCATAGCGCATGACGCATAACGCTTAACGAATAACGCATAACGCATAACACATTACGCATAACGCATAACCCATAACGCATAACGCATAACGCATAACGCATAACGCATAACGCATAACGCATAACGCATAACGCATAACGCGTAACGCATAACGCATAACGCATAACGCATAACGCATAACGCATAACGCATAACGCATAACGCATAACGCATAACGCATAACGCATAACGCATAACGCATAACGCATAACGCATAACGCATAACGCATAACGCATAACGCATAACGCATAACGCATAACGCATAACGCATAACGCATAACGCATAACGCATAACGCATATCGCATAACGCATAACGCATAACGCATAACGCCTAACGCATAACGCATAACGCATAACGCATAACGCATAACGCATAACGCATAACGCATAACGCATAACGCATAACGCATAACGCATAACGCATAACGCATAACGCATAACGCATAACGCATAACGCATAACGCATAACGCATAACGCATAACGCATAACGCATAACGCATAACGCATAACGCATAACGCATAACGCATGACGCATAACGCATAACGCATAACTCATAACGCATAACGCATAACGCATAACGCTTAACGCATAACGCATAACGCATCGCGCATAACGCATAACGCATATCGCATAGCGCATGACGCATAACGCTTAACGAATAACGCATAACGCATAACGCATAACGCATAACGCATAACGCATAACGCATAACGCATAACGCATAACGCATAACGCATAACGCATAACGCATAACGCATAACGCATAACGCATAACGCATAACGCATAACGCATAACGCATAACGCATAACGCATAACGCATAACGCATAACGCATAACGCATAACGCATAACGCATAACGCATAACGCATAACGCATAACGCATAACGCATAACGCATAACGCATAACGCATAACGCATAACGCATAACGCATAACGCATAACGCATAACGCATATCGCATAACGCATAACGCATAACGCATAACGCCTAACGCATAACGCATAACGCATAACGCATAACGCATAACGCATAACGCATAACGCATAACGCATAACGCATAACGCATAACGCATAACGCATAACGCATAACGCATAACGCATAACGCATAACGCATAACGCATAACGCATAACGCATAACGCATAACGCATAACGCATAACGCGTAACGCGTAACGCATAACGCATAACGCATAACGCATAACGCATAACGCATAACGCATAACGCATAACGCATAACGCATAACGCATAACGCATAACGCATAACGCATAACGCATAACGCATAACGCATAACGCATAACGCATAACGCATAACGCATAACGCATAACGCATAACGCATAACGCATAACGCATATCGCATAACGCATAACGCATAACGCATAACGCCTAACGCATAACGCATAACGCATAACGCATAACGCATAACGCATAACGCATAACGCATAACGCATAACGCATAACGCATAACGCATAACGCATAACGCATAACGCATAACGCATAACGCATAACGCATAACGCATAACGCATAACGCATAACGCATAACGCATAACGCATAACGCATAACGCATAACGCATAACGCATGACGCATAACGCATAACGCATAACTCATAACGCATAACGCATAACGCATAACGCTTAACGCATAACGCATAACGCATCGCGCATAACGCATAACGCATATCGCATAGCGCATGACGCATAACGCTTAACGAATAACGCATAACGCATAACGCATAACGCATAACGCATAACGCATAACGCATAACGCATAACGCATAACGCATAACGCATAACGCATAACGGATAACGCATAACGCATAACGCATAACGCATAACGCATAACGCATAACGCATAACGCATAAGGCATAACGCATAACGCATAACGCATAACGCATAACGCATGACGCATAACGCTTAACGCATAACGCATAACGCATCGCGCATAACGCATAACGCATATCGCATAGCGCATGACGCATAACGCTTAACGAATAACGCATAACGCATAACGCATATCGCATAACGCATAACGCATAACGCATAACGCCTAACGCATAACGCATAACGCATAACGCATAACGCATAACGCATAACGCATAACGCATAACGCATAACGCATAACGCATAACGCATAACGCATAACGCATAACGCATAACGCATAACGCATAACGCATAACGCATAACGCATAACGCATAACGCATAACGCATAACGCATAACGCATAACGCATAACGCATAACGCATAACGCATAACGCATGACGCATAACGCATAACGCATAACTCATAACGCATAACGCATAACGCATAACGCTTAACGCATAACGCATAACGCATCGCGCATAACGCATAACGCATATCGCATAGCGCATGACGCATAACGCTTAACGAATAACGCATAACGCATAACGCATAACGCATAACGCATAACGCATAACGCATAACGCATAACGCATAACGCATAACGCCTAACGCATAACGCATAACGCATAACGCATAAGGCATAACGCATAACGCATAACGCATAACGCATAACGCATGACGCATAACGCTTAACGCATAACGCATAACGCATCGCGCATAACGCATAACGCATATCGCATAGCGCATGACGCATAACGCTTAACGAATAACGCATAACGCATAACACATTACGCATAACGCATAACACATAACGCATAACGCATAACACATAACGCATAACGCATAACGCATAACGCATAATGCATAACGCATAACGCATAACGCATAACGCATGACGCATAACGCATAACGCATAACGCATAACGCATAACGCATAACGCATAACGCATAACGCATAACGCCTAACGCATAACGCATAACGCATAACGCATAACGCATAACGCATAACGCATAACGCATAACGCATAACGCATATCGCATAGCGCATGACGCATAACGCTTAACGAATAACGCATAACGCATAACGCATAACGCATAACGCATAACGCATAACGCATAACGCATAACGCATAACGCATAACGCATAACGCATAACGCATAACGCATAACGCATAACGCATAACGCATAACGCATAACGCATAACGCATAACGCATAACGCATAACGCATAACGCATAACGCATAACGCATAACGCATAACGCATAACGCATAACGCATAACGCATAACGCATAACGCATAACGCATAACGCATAACGCATAACGCATAACGCATAACGCATAACGCATAACGCATAACGCATAACGCATAACGCATATCGCATAACGCATAACGCATAACGCATAACGCCTAACGCATAACGCATAACGCATAACGCATAACGCATAACGCATAACGCATAACGCATAACGCATAACGCATAACGCATAACGCATAACGCATAACGCATAACGCATAACGCATAACGCATAACGCATAACGCATAACGCATAACGCATAACGCATAACGCATAACGCATAACGCGTAACGCGTAACGCATAACGCATAACGCATAACGCATAACGCATAACGCATAACGCATAACGCATAACGCATAACGCATAACGCATAACGCATAACGCATAACGCATAACGCATAACGCATAACGCATAACGCATAACGCATAACGCATAACGCATAACGCATAACGCATAACGCATAACGCATAACGCATAACGCATAACGCATAACGCATAACGCATAACGCATAACGCATAACGCATAACGCATAACGCATAACGCATAACGCATAACGCATAACGCATAACGCATAACGCATAACGCATAACGCATGACGCATAACGCATAACTCATAACGCATAACGCATAACGCATAACGCTTAACGCATAACGCATAACGCATCGCGCATAACGCATAACGCATATCGCATAGCGCATGACGCATAACGCTTAACGAATAACGCATAACGCATAACGCATAGCGCATAACGCATAACGCATAACGCATAACGCAAAACGCATAACGCATAACGCATAACGCATAACGCATAACGGATAACGCATAACGCATAACGCATAACGCATAACGCATAACGCATAACGCATAACGCATAAGGCATAACGCATAACGCATAACGCATAACGCATAACGCATGACGCATAACGCTTAACGCATAACGCATAACGCATCGCGCATAACGCATAACGCATATCGCATAGCGCATGACGCATAACGCTTAACGAATAACGCATAACGCATAACGCATATCGCATAACGCATAACGCATAACGCATAACGCCTAACGCATAACGCATAACGCATAACGCATAACGCATAACGCATAACGCATAACGCATAACGCATAACGCATAACGCATAACGCATAACGCATAACGCATAACGCATAACGCATAACGCATAACGCATAACGCATAACGCATAACGCATAACGCATAACGCATAACGCATAACGCATAACGCATAACGCATAACGCATAACGCATAACGCATGACGCATAACGCATAACGCATAACTCATAACGCATAACGCATAACGCATAACGCTTAACGCATAACGCATAACGCATCGCGCATAACGCATAACGCATATCGCATAGCGCATGACGCATAACGCTTAACGAATAACGCATAACGCATAACGCATAACGCATAACGCATAACGCATAACGCATAACGCATAACGCATAACGCATAACGCATAACGCATAACGCATAACGCATAACGCATAACGCATAACGCATAACGCATAACGCATAACGCATAACGCATAACGCATAACGCATAACGCATAACGCATAACGCATAACGCATAACGCATAACGCATAACGCATAACGCATAACGCATAACGCATAAGGCATAACGCATAACGCATAACGCATAACGCATAACGCATAACGCATAAGGCATAACGCATAACGCATAACGCATAACGCATAACGCATAACGCATAACGCATAACGCATAACGCATAACGCATAACGCATAACGCATAACGCATAACGCATAACGCATAACGCATGACGCATAACGCATAACGCATAACGCATAACGCATAACGCATAACGCATAACGCATAACGCATAACGCATAACGCCTAACGCATAACGCATAACGCATAACGCATAAGGCATAACGCATAACGCATAACGCATAACGCATAACGCATGACGCATAACGCTTAACGCATAACGCATAACGCATCGCGCATAACGCATAACGCATATCGCATAGCGCATGACGCATAACGCTTAACGAATAACGCATAACGCATAACACATTACGCATAACGCATAACACATAACGCATAACGCATAACACATAACGCATAACGCATAACGCATAACGCATAATGCATAACGCATAACGCATAACGCATAACGCATGACGCATAACGCATAACGCATAACGCATAACGCATAACGCATAACGCATAACGCATAACGCATAACGCATAACGCCTAACGCATAACGCATAACGCATAACGCATAACGCATAACGCATAACGCATAACGCATAACGCATAACGCATAACGCATAACGCATAACGCATAACGCATAACGCATAACGCATGACGCATAACGCATAACGCATAACTCATAACGCATAACGCATAACGCATAACGCATCGCCGATAACGCATAACGCATATCGCATAGCGCATGACGCATAACGCTTAACGAATAACGCATAACGCATAACACATTACGCATAACGCATAACCCATAACGCATAACGCATAACGCATAACGCATAACGCATAACGCATAACGCATAACGCATAACGCGTAACGCATAACGCATAACGCATAACGCATAACGCATAACGCATAACGCATAACGCATAACGCATAACGCATAACGCATAACGCATAACGCATAACGCATAACGCATAACGCATAACGCATAACGCATAACGCATAACGCATAACGCATAACGCATAACGCATAACGCATAACGCATAACGCATAACGCATAACGCATAACGCATAACGCATAACGCATAACGCATATCGCATAACGCATAACGCATAACGCATAACGCCTAACGCATAACGCATAACGCATAACGCATAACGCATAACGCATAACGCATAACGCATAACGCATAACGCATAACGCATAACGCATAACGCATAACGCATAACGCATAACGCATAACGCATAACGCATAACGCATAACGCATAACGCATAACGCATAACGCATAACGCATAACGCATGACGCATAACGCATAACGCATAACTCATAACGCATAACGCATAACGCATAACGCTTAACGCATAACGCATAACGCATCGCGCATAACGCATAACGCATATCGCATAGCGCATGACGCATAACGCTTAACGAATAACGCATAACGCATAACGCATAACGCATAACGCATAACGCATAACGCATAACGCATAACGCATAACGCATAACGCATAACGCATAACGCATAACGCATAACGCATAACGCATAACGCATAACGCATAACGCATAACGCATAACGCATAACGCATAACGGATAACGCATAACGCATAACGCATAACGCATAACGCATAACGCATAACGCATAAGGCATAACGCATAACGCATAACGCATAACGCATAACGCATGACGCATAACGCTTAACGCATAACGCATAACGCATCGCGCATAACGCATAACGCATATCGCATAGCGCATGACGCATAACGCTTAACGAATAACGCATAACGCATAACACATTACGCATAACGCATAACACATAACGCATAACGCATAACACATAACGCATAACGCATAACGCATAACGCATAACGCATAACGCATAACGCATAACGCATAACGCATAACGCATGACGCATAACGCATAACGCATAACGCATAACGCATAACGCATAACGCATAACGCATAACGCATAACGCATAACGCATAACGCATAACGCATAACGCATAACGCATAACGCATAACGCATAACGCATAACGCATAACGCATAACGCATGACGCATAACGCATAACGCATAACTCATAACGCATAACGCATAACGCATAACGCATCGCCGATAACGCATAACGCATATCGCATAGCGCATGACGCATAACGCTTAACGAATAACGCATAACGCATAACACATTACGCATAACGCATAACCCATAACGCATAACGCATAACGCATAACACATAACGCATAACGCATAACGCATAACGCATAACGCATAACGCGTAACGCATAACACGTAACGCATAACGCATAACGCATAACGCATAACGCATAACGCATAACGCATAACGCATAACGCATAACGCATAACGCATAACGCATAACGCATAACGCATAACGCATAACGCATAACGCATAACGCATAACGCATAACGCATAACGCATAACGCATAACGCATAACGCATAACGCATAACGCATAACGCATAACGCATAACGCATAACGCATAACGCATAACGCATAACGCATAACGCATAACGCATAACGCATATCGCATAACGCATAACGCATAACGCATAACGCCTAACGCATAACGCATAACGCATAACGCATAACGCATAACGCATAACGCATAACGCATAACGCATAACGCATAACGCATAACGCATAACGCATAACGCATAACGCATAACGCATAACGCATAACGCATAACGCATAACGCATAACGCATAACGCATAACGCATAACGCATAACGCATAACGCATAACGCATAACTCATAACGCATAACGCATAACGCATAACGCTTAACGCATAACGCATAACGCATCGCGCATAACGCATAACGCATATCGCATAGCGCATGACGCATAACGCTTAACGAATAACGCATAACGCATAACGCATAACGCATAACGCATAACGCATAACGCATAACGCATAACGCATAACGCATAACGCATAACGCATAACGCATAACGCATAACGCATAACGCATAACGCATAACGCATAACGCATAACGCATAACGCATAACGCATAACGCATAACGCATAACGCATAACGCATAACGCATAACGCATAACGCATAACGCATAACGCATAAGGCATAACGCATAACGCATAACGCATAACGCATAACGCATAACGCATAAGGCATAACGCATAACGCATAACGCATAACGCATAACGCATAACGCATAACGCATAACGCATAACGCATAACGCATAACGCATAACGCATAACGCATAACGCATAACGCATAACGCATAACGCATAACGCATGACGCATAACGCATAACGCATAACGCATAACGCATAACGCATAACGCATAACGCATAACGCATAACGCATAACGCCTAACGCATAACGCATAACGCATAACGCATAAGGCATAACGCATAACGCATAACGCATAACGCATAACGCATAACGCATGACGCATAACGCTTAACGCATAACGCATAACGCATCGCGCATAACGCATAACGCATATCGCATAGCGCATGACGCATAACGCTTAACGAATAACGCATAACGCATAACACATTACGCATAACGCATAACACATAACGCATAACGCATAACACATAACGCATAACGCATAACGCATAACGCATAATGCATAACGCATAACGCATAACGCATAACGCATGACGCATAACGCATAACGCATAACGCATAACGCATAACGCATAACGCATAACGCATAACGCATAACGCATAACGCCTAACGCATAACGCATAACGCATAACGCATAACGCATAACGCATAACGCATAACGCATAACGCATAACGCATAACGCATAACGCATAACGCATAACGCATAACGCATGACGCATAACGCATAACGCATAACTCATAACGCATAACGCATAACGCATAACGCATCGCCGATAACGCATAACGCATATCGCATAGCGCATGACGCATAACGCTTAACGAATAACGCATAACGCATAACACATTACGCATAACGCATAACCCATAACGCATAACGCATAACGCATAACGCATAACGCATAACGCATAACGCATAACGCATAACGCGTAACGCATAACGCATAACGCATAACGCATAACGCATAACGCATAACGCATAACGCATAACGCATAACGCATAACGCATAACGCATAACGCATAACGCATAACGCATAACGCATAACGCATAACGCATAACGCATAACGCATAACGCATAACGCATAACGCATAACGCATAACGCATAACGCATAACGCATAACGCATAACGCATAACGCATAACGCATAACGCATAACGCATAACGCATAACGCATAACGCATATCGCATAACGCATAACGCATAACGCATAACGCCTAACGCATAACGCATAACGCATAACGCATAACGCATAACGCATAACGCATAACGCATAACGCATAACGCATAACGCATAACGCATAACGCATAACGCATAACGCATAACGCATAACGCATAACGCATAACGCATAACGCATAACGCATAACGCATAACGCATAACGCATAACGCATAACGCATAACGCATAACGCATAACGCATAACGCATGACGCATAACGCATAACGCATAACTCATAACGCATAACGCATAACGCATAACGCTTAACGCATAACGCATAACGCATCGCGCATAACGCATAACGCATATCGCATAGCGCATGACGCATAACGCTTAACGAATAACGCATAACGCATAACGCATAACGCATAACGCATAACGCATAACGCATAACGCATAACGCATAACGCATAACGCATAACGCATAACGCATAACGCATAACGCATAACGCATAACGGATAACGCATAACGCATAACGCATAACGCATAACGCATAACGCATAACGCATAAGGCATAACGCATAACGCATAACGCATAACGCATAACGCATGACGCATAACGCTTAACGCATAACGCATAACGCATCGCGCATAACGCATAACGCATATCGCATAGCGCATGACGCATAACGCTTAACGAATAACGCATAACGCATAACACATTACGCATAACGCATAACACATAACGCATAACGCATAACACATAACGCATAACGCATAACGCATAACGCATAACGCATAACGCATAACGCATAACGCATAACGCATGACGCATAACGCATAACGCATAACGCATAACGCATAACGCATAACGCATAACGCATAACGCATAACGCCTAACGCATAACGCATAACGCATAACGCATAACGCATAACGCATAACGCATAACGCATAACGCATAACGCATAACGCATAACGCATAACGCATGACGCATAACGCATAACGCATAACTCATAACGCATAACGCATAACGCATAACGCATCGCCGATAACGCATAACGCATATCGCATAGCGCATGACGCATAACGCTTAACGAATAACGCATAACGCATAACACATTACGCATAACGCATAACCCATAACGCATAACGCATAACGCATAACACATAACGCATAACGCATAACGCATAACGCATAACGCATAACGCGTAACGCATAACACGTAACGCATAACGCATAACGCATAACGCATAACGCATAACGCATAACGCATAACGCATAACGCATAACGCATAACGCATAACGCATAACGCATAACGCATAACGCATAACGCATAACGCATAACGCATAACGCATAACGCATAACGCATAACGCATAACGCATAACGCATAACGCATAACGCATAACGCATAACGCATAACGCATAACGCATAACGCATAACGCATAACGCATAACGCATGACGCATAACGCATAACGCATAACTCATAACGCATAACGCATAACGCATAACGCTTAACGCATAACGCATAACGCATCGCGCATAACGCATAACGCATATCGCATAGCGCATGACGCATAACGCTTAACGAATAACGCATAACGCATAACACATTACGCATAACGCATAACACATAACGCATAACGCATAACGCATAACGCATAACGCATAACGCATAACGCATAACGCATAACGCATAACGCATAACGCATAACGCATAACGCATAACGCATAACGCATAACGCATAACGCATAACGCATAACGCATAACGCATAACGCATAACGCATAACGCATAACGCATAACGCATAACGCATAACGCATAACGCATAACGCATAACGCATAACGCATAACGCATAACGCATAACGCATAACGCATAACGCATAACGCATAACGCATAACGCATAACGCATAACGCATAACGCATAACGCATAACGCATAACGCATAACGCATAACGCATAACGCATAACGCATAACGCATAACGCATAACGCATAACGCATAACGCATAACGCATAACGCATAACGCATAACGCATAACGCATAACGCATAACGCATAACGCATAACGCATAACGCATAACGGATAACGCATAACGCATAACGAATAACGCATAACGCATAACGCATAACGCATAACGCATAACGCATAACGCATAACGCATAACGCATAACGCATAACGCATAACGCATAACGCATAACGCATAACGCATAACGCATAACGCATAACGCATAACGCATAACGCATAACGCATATCGCATAACGCATAACGCATAACGCATAACGCATAACGCATAACGCATAACGCATAACGCATAACGCATAACGCATAACGCATAACGCATAACGCATAACGCATAACGCATAACGCATAACGCATAACGCATAACGCATAACGCATAACGCATAACGCATAACGCATAACGCATAACGCATAACGCATAACGCATAACGCATAACGCATAACGCATAACGCATAACGCATAACGCATAACGCATAACGCATAACGCATAACGCATAACGCATAACGCATAACGCATAACGCATAACGCATAACGCATAACGCATAACGCATAACGCATAACGCATAACGCATAACGCATAACGCATAACGCATAACGCATAACGCATAACGCATAACGCATAACGCATAACGCATAACGCATAACGCATAACGCATAACGCATAACGCATAACGCATAACGCATAACGCATAACGCATAACGGATAACGCATAACGCATAACGAATAACGCATAACGCATAACGCATAACGCATAACGCATAACGCATAACGCATAACGCATAACGCATAACGCATAACGCATAACGCATAACGCATAACGCATAACGCATAACGCATAACGCATAACGCATAACGCATATCGCATAACGCATAACGCATAACGCATAACGCATAACGCATAACGCATAACGCATAACGCATAACGCATAACGCATAACGCATAACGCATAACGCATAACGCATAACGCATAACGCATAACGCATAACGCATAACGCATAACGCATAACGCATAACGCATAACGCATAACGCATAACGCATAACGCATAACGCATAACGCATAACGCATAACGCATAACGCATAACGCATAACGCATAACGCATAACGCATAACGCATAACGCCTAACGCATAACGCATAACGCATAACGCATAACGCATAACGCATAACGCATAACGCATAACGCATAACGCATGACGCATAACGCATAACGCATAACGCCTAACGCATAACGCATAACGCATAACGCATAACGCATAACGCATAACGCATAACGCATAACGCATAACGCATAACGCATAACGCATGACGCATAACGCATAACGCATAACGCATAACACATTACGCATAACGCATAACACATAACGCATAACGCATAACGCATAACGCATAACGCGTAACGCATAACGCATAACGCATAACGCATAACGCATAACGCATAACGCATAACGCATAACGCATAACGCATAACGCATAACGCATAACGCATAACGCATAACGCATAACGCATAACGCATAACGCATAACGCATAACGCATAACGCATAACGCATAACGCATAACGCATAACGCATAACGCATAACGCATAACGCATAACGCATAACGCATAACGCATAACGCATAACGCATAACGCATAACGCATAACGCATAACGCATAACGCATAACGCATAACGCATAACGCATAACACATAACGCATCGCGCATAACGCATATCGCATAACGCATAACGGATAACGCATAACGCATATCGCATAACGCATAACGCATAACGCATAACGAACAACGCATATCGCATAACGCATAACGCATAACGCATAACGCATAACGCATAACGCATAACGCATAACGCATAACGCATAACGCATAACGCATAACGCATAACGCATAACGCATAACGCATAACGCATAACGCATAACGCATAACGCATAACGCATAACGCATAACGCATAACGCATAACGAATAACGCATAACGCATAACGCATAACGCATAACGCATAACGCATAACGCATAACGCATAACGCATAACGCATAACGCATAACGCATAACGCATAACGCATAACGCATAACGCATAACGCATAACGCCTAACGCATAACGCATAACGCATAACGCATAACGCATAACGCATAACGCATAACGCATAACGCATAACGCATAACGCATGACGCATAACGCATAACGCATAACGCATAACACATTACGCATAACGCATAACACATAACGCATAACGCATAACGCATAACGCATAACGCGTAACGCATAACGCATAACGCATAACGCATAACGCATAACGCATAACGCATAACGCATAACGCATAACGCATAACGCATAACGCAATAACGCATCGCGCATAACGCATAACGCATAACGCATAACGCGTAACGCATAACGCGTAACGCATAACGCATAACGCATAACGCATAACGCATAACGCATAACGCATAACGCATAACGCATAACGCATAACGCATAACGCATAACGCATAACGCATAACGCATAACGCATAACGCATAACGCATAACGCATAACGCATAACGCATAACGCATAACGCATAACGCATAACGCATAACGCATAACGCATAACGCATAACGCATAACGCATAACGCATAACGCATAACGCATAACGCATAACGCATAACGCATAACGCATAACGCATAACGCATAACGCATAACGCATAACGCATAACGCATAACGCATAACGCATAACGCATAACGCATATCGCATAACGCATAACGCATAACGCATAACGCATAACGCATAACGCATATCGCATAACGCATAACGCATAACGCATAACGCCTAACGCATAACGCATAACGCATAACGCATAACGCATAACGCATAACGCATAACGCATAACGCATAACGCATAACGCATAACGCATAACGCATAACGCATAACGCATAACGCATAACGCATAACGCATAACGCATAACGCATAACGCATAACGCATAACGCATAACGCATAACGCATAACGCATAACGCATAACGCATAACGCATAACGCATAACGCATAACGCATAACGCATGACGCATAACGCATAACGCATAACGCATAACGCATAACGCATAACGCATAACGCATAACGCATAACGCATAACGCATAACGCATAACGCATAACGCATAACGCATAACGCATAACGCATAACGCATAACGCATAACGCATAACGCATAACGCATAACGCATAACGCATAACGCATAACGCATAACGCATAACGCATAACGCATAACGCATAACGCATAAGGCATAACGCATAACGCATAACGCATAACGCAAACGCATAACGCAGAACGCATAACGCATAACGCATAACGCATAACGCATAACGCATAACGCATAACGCATAACGCATAACGCATAACGCATAACGCATAACGCATAACGCATAACGCATAACGCATAACGCATAACGCATAACGCATAACGCATAACGCATAACGCATAACGCATAACGCATAACGCATAACGCATAACGCATAACGCATAACGCATAACGCATAACGCATGACGCATAACGCATAACGCATAACTCATAACGCATAACGCATAACGCATAACGCATCGCCGATAACGCATAACGCATATCGCATAGCGCATGACGCATAACGCTTAACGAATAACGCATAACGCATAACACATTACGCATAACGCATAACACATAACGCATAACGCATAACGCATAACGCATAACGCATAACGCATAACGCGTAACGCATAACGCATAACGCATAACGCATAACGCATAACGCATAACGAACAACGCATATCGCATAACGCATAACGCATAACGCATAACGCATAACGCATAACGCATAACGCATAACGCATAACGCATAACGCATAACGCATAACGCATAACGCATAACGCATAACGCATAACGCATAACGCATAACGCATAACGCATAACGCATAACGCATAACGCATATCGCATAACGCATAACGCATAACGCATAACGCATAACGCATAACGCATAACGCATAAGGCATAACGCATAACGCATAACGCATAACGCGTAACGCATAACGCATAACGCATAACGCATAACGCATAACGCTTAACGCATAACGCATAACGCATCGCGCATAACGCATAACGCATATCGCATAGCGCATGACGCATAACGCTTAACGAATAACGCATTACGCATAACACATATCGCATAACGCATAACGCATAACGCATAACGCATAACGCATAACGCATAACGCATAACGCATAACGCATGACGCATAACGCATAACGCATAACGCTTAACGAATAACGCATAACGCATAACACATTACGCATAACGCATAACACATAACGCATAACGCATAACACATAACGCATAACGCATAACACATATCGCATAACGCATAACGCATAACGCATAACGCATAACGCATAACGCATAACGCATAACGCATAACGCATAACGCATAACGCATAACGCATAACGCATAACGCATGACGCATAACGCATAACGCATAACGCATAACGCATAACGCATAACGCATCGCCGATAACGCATAACGCATATCGCATAGCGCATGACGCATAACGCTTAACGAATAACGCATAACGCATAACGCTTAACGAATAACGCATAACGCATAACACATTACGCATAACGCATAACACATAACGCATAACGCATAACTCATAACGCATAACGCATAACGCGTAACGCATAACGCATAACGCATAACGCATAAGGCATAATGCATAACGCATAACGCATAACGCATAACGCAAACGCTTAACGCAGAACGCATAACGCATAACGCATAACGCATAACGCATAACGCATAACGCATAACGCATAACGCATAACGCATAACGCATAACGCATAACGCATAACGCATAACGCATAACGCATAACGCATAACGCATAACGCATAACGCATAACGCATAACGCATAACGCATAACGCATAACGCATAACGCATAACGCATAACGCATAACGCATAACGCATAACGCATAACGCATAACGCATAACGCATAACGCATGACGCATAACGCATAACGCATAACTCATAACGCATAACGCATAACGCATAACGCATCGCCGATAACGCATAACGCATATCGCATAGCGCATGACGCATAACGCTTAACGAATAACGCATAACGCATAACACATTACGCATAACGCATAACACATAACGCATAACGCATAACGCATAACGCATAACGCATAACGCATAACGCATAACGCATAACGCATAACGCGTAACGCATAACGCATAACGCATAACGCATAACGCATAACGCATAACGCATAACGCATAACGCATAACGCATAACGCATAACGCATGACGCATAACGCATAACGCATAACTCATAACGCATAACGCATAACGCATAACGCATCGCCGATAACGCATAACGCATATCGCATAGCGCATGACGCATAACGCTTAACGAATAACGCATAACGCATAACACATTACGCATAACGCATAACACATAACGCATAACGCATAACGCATAACGCATAACGCATAACGCATAACGCGTAACGCATAACGCATAACGCATAACGCATAACGCATAACGCATAACGAACAACGCATATCGCATAACGCATAACGCATAACGCATAACGCATAACGCATAACGCATAACGCATAACGCATAACGCATAACGCATAACGCATAACGCATAACGCATAACGCATAACGCATAACGCATAACGCATAACGCATAACGCATAACGCATAACGCATAACGCATAACGCATATCGCATAACGCATAACGCATAACGCATAACGCATAACGCATATCGCATAACGCATAAGGCATAACGCATAACGCATAACGCATAACGCGTAACGCATAACGCATAACGCATAACGCATAACGCATAACGCTTAACGCATAACGCATAACGCATCGCGCATAACGCATAACGCATATCGCATAGCGCATGACGCATAACGCTTAACGAATAACGCATAACGCATAACACATATCGCATAACGCATAACGCATAACGCATAACGCATAACGCATAACGCATAACGCATAACGCATAACGCATGACGCATAACGCATAACGCATAACGCTTAACGAATAACGCATAACGCATAACACATTACGCATAACGCATAACACATAACGCATAACGCATAACACATAACGCATAACGCATAACACATATCGCATAACGCATAACGCATAACGCATAACGCATAACGCATAACGCATAACGCATAACGCATAACGCATAACGCATAACGCATAACGCATAACGCATAACGCATGACGCATAACGCATAACGCATAACGCATAACGCATAACGCATAACGCATCGCCGATAACGCATAACGCATATCGCATAGCGCATGACGCATAACGCTTAACGAATAACGCATAACGCATAACGCTTAACGAATAACGCATAACGCATAACACATTACGCATAACGCATAACACATAACGCATAACGCATAACTCATAACGCATAACGCATAACGCGTAACGCATAACGCATAACGCATAACGCATAAGGCATAATGCATAACGCATAACGCATAACGCATAACGCAAACGCATAACGCAGAACGCATAACGCATAACGCATAACGCATAACGCATAACGCATAACGCATAACGCATAACGCATAACGCATAACGCATAACGCATAACGCATAACGCATAACGCATAACGCATAACGCATAACGCATAACGCATAACGCATAACGCATAACGCATAACGCATAACGCATAACGCATAACGCATAACGCATAACGCATAACGCATAACGCATAACGCATAACGCATGACGCATAACGCATAACGCATAACTCATAACGCATAACGCATAACGCATAACGCATCGCCGATAACGCATAACGCATATCGCATAGCGCATGACGCATAACGCTTAACGAATAACGCATAACGCATAACACATTACGCATAACGCATAACACATAACGCATAACGCATAACGCATAACGCATAACGCATAACGCATAACGCATAACGCATAACGCATAACGCGTAACGCATAACGCATAACGCATAACGCATAACGCATAACGCATAACGCATAACGCATAACGCATAACGCATAACGCATAACGCATAACGCATAACGCATAACGCATAACGCATAACGCATAACGCATAACGCATAACGCATGACGCATAACGCATAACGCATAACTCATAACGCATAACGCATAACGCATAACGCATCGCCGATAACGCATAACGCATATCGCATAGCGCATGACGCATAACGCTTAACGAATAACGCATAACGCATAACACATTACGCATAACGCATAACACATAACGCATAACGCATAACGCATAACGCATATCGCATAACGCATAACGCATAACGCGTAACGCATAACGCATAACGCATAACGCATAACGCATAACGCATAACGAACAACGCATATCGCATAACGCATAACGCATAACGCATAACGCATAACGCATAACGCATAACGCATAACGCATAACGCATAACGCATAACGCATAACGCATAACGCATAACGCATAACGCATAACGCATAACGCATAACGCATAACGCATAACGCATAACGCATAACGCATAACGCATATCGCATAACGCATAACGCATAACGCATAACGCATAACGCATAACGCATAACGCATAAGGCATAACGCATAACGCATAACGCATAACGCGTAACGCATAACGCATAACGCATAACGCATAACGCATAACGCTTAACGCATAACGCATAAGGCATCGCGCATAACGCATAACGCATATCGCATAGCGCATGACGCATAACGCTTAACGAATAACGCATAACGCATAACACATATCGCATAACGCATAACGCATAACGCATAACGCATAACGCATAACGCATAACGCATGACGCATAACGCATAACGCATAACGCTTAACGAATAACGCATAACGCATAACACATTACGCATAACGCATAACACATAACGCATAACGCATAACACATAACGCATAACGCATAACACATATCGCATAACGCATAACGCATAACGCATAACGCATAACGCATAACGCATAACGCATAACGCATAACGCATAACGCATAACGCATAACGCATAACGCATAACGCATAACGCATAACGCATGACGCATAACGCATAACGCATAACGCATAACGCATAACGCATAACGCATCGCCGATAACGCATAACGCATATCGCATAGCGCATGACGCATAACGCTTAACGAATAACGCATAACGCATAACGCTTAACGAATAACGCATAACGCATAACACATTACGCATAACGCATAACACATAACGCATAACGCATAACTCATAACGCATAACGCATAACGCGTAACGCATAACGCATAACGCATAACGCATAAGGCATAATGCATAACGCATAACGCATAACGCATAACGCAAACGCATAACGCAGAACGCATAACGCATAACGCATAACGCATAACGCATAACGCATAACGCATAACGCATAACGCATAACGCATAACGCATAACGCATAACGCATAACGCATAACGCATAACGCATAACGCATAACGCATAACGCATAACGCATAACGCATAACGCATAACGCATAACGCATAACGCATAACGCATAACGCATAACGCATAACGCATAACGCATAACGCATAACGCATAACGCATAACGCATAACGCATAACGCATAACGCATGACGCATAACGCATAACGCATAACTCATAACGCATAACGCATAACGCATAACGCATCGCCGATAACGCATAACGCATATCGCATAGCGCATGACGCATAACGCTTAACGAATAACGCATAACGCATAACACATTACGCATAACGCATAACACATAACGCATAACGCATAACGCATAACGCATAACGCATAACGCATAACGCATAACGCATAACGCATAACGCATAACGCATAACGCGTAACGCATAACGCATAACGCATAACGCATAACGCATAACGCATAACGCATAACGAACAACGCATATCGCATAACGCATAACGCATAACGCATAACGCATAACGCATAACGCATAACGCATAACGCATAACGCATAACGCATAACGCATAACGCATAACGCATAACGCATAACGCATAACGCATAACGCATAACGCATAACGCATAACGCATAACGCATAACGCATAACGCATATCGCATAACGCATAACGCATAACGCATAACGCATAACGCATAACGCATAAGGCATAACGCATAACGCATAACGCGTAACGCATAACGCATAACGCATAACGCATAACGCATAACGCTTAACGCATAACGCATAACGCATCGCGCATAACGCATAACGCATATCGCATAGCGCATGACGCATAACGCTTAACGAATAACGCATAACGCATAACCCATTACGCATAACGCATAACACATAACGCATAACGCATAACGCATAACGCATAACGCATAACGCATAACGCATAACGCATAACGCATAACGCATAACGCATAACGCATAAGGCATAACGCATAACGCATAACGCATAACGCGTAACGCATAACGCATAACGCATAACGCATAACGCATAACGCTTAACGCATAACGCATAACGCATCGCGCATAACGCATAACGCATATCGCATAGCGCATGACGCATAACGCTTAACGAATAACGCATAACGCATAACACATATCGCATAACGCATAACGCATAACGCATAACGCATAACGCATAACGCATAACGCATGACGCATAACGCATAACGCATAACGCTTAACGAATAACGCATAACGCATAACACATTACGCATAACGCATAACACATAACGCATAACGCATAACACATAACGCATAACGCATAACACATATCGCATAACGCATAACGCATAACGCATAACGCATAACGCATAACGCATAACGCATAACGCATAACGCATAACGCATAACGCATAACGCATAACGCATAACGCATAACGCATGACGCATAACGCATAACGCATAACGCATAACGCATAACGCATAACGCATCGCCGATAACGCATAACGCATATCGCATGGCGCATGACGCATAACGCTTAACGAATAACGCATAACGCATAACGCTTAACGAATAACGCATAACGCATAACACATTACGCATAACACATAACGCATAACGCATAACTCATAACGCATAACGCATAACGCGTAACGCATAACGCATAACGCATAACGCATAAGGCATAATGCATAACGCATAACGCATAACGCATAACGCAAACGCATAACGCAGAACGCATAACGCATAACGCATAACGCATAACGCATAACGCATAACGCATAACGCATAACGCATAACGCATAACGCATAACGCATAACGCATAACGCATAACGCATAACGCATAACGCATAACGCATAACGCATAACGCATAACGCATAACGCATAACGCATAACGCATAACGCATAACGCATAACGCATAACGCATAACGCATAACGCATAACGCATAACGCATAACGCATGACGCATAACGCATAACGCATAACTCATAACGCATAACGCATAACGCATAACGCATCGCCGATAACGCATAACGCATATCGCATAGCGCATGACGCATAACGCTTAACGAATAACGCATAACGCATAACACATTACGCATAACGCATAACACATAACGCATAACGCATAACGCATAACGCATAACGCATAACGCATAACGCATAACGCATAACGCATAACGCGTAACGCATAACGCATAACGCATAACGCATAACGCATAACGCATAACGCATAACGAACAACGCATATCGCATAACGCATAACGCATAACGCATAACGCATAACGCATAACGCATAACGCATAACGCATAACGCATAACGCATAACGCATAACGCATAACGCATAACGCATAACGCATAACGCATAACGCATAACGCATAACGCATAACGCATAACGCATAACGCATATCGCATAACGCATAACGCATAACGCATAACGCATAACGCATAACGCATAAGGCATAACGCATAACGCATAACGCGTAACGCATAACGCATAACGCATAACGCATAACGCATAACGCTTAACGCATAACGCATAACGCATCGCGCATAACGCATAACGCATATCGCATAGCGCATGACGCATAACGCTTAACGAATAACGCATAACGCATAACCCATTACGCATAACGCATAACACATAACGCATAACGCATAACGCATAACGCATAACGCATAACGCATAACGCATAACGCATAACGCATAACGCATAACGCATAACGCATAACGCATAACGCATAACGCATAACGCATAACGCATAACGCATAACGCATAACGCATAACGCATAACGCATAACGCATAACGCATAACGCATAACGCATAACGCATAACGCATAACGCATAACGCATAACGCATAACGCATAACGCATAACGCATAACGCATAACGCATAACGCATAACGCATAACGCATAACGCATAACGCATAACGCATAACGCATAACGCATAACGCATAACGCATAACGCATAACGCATAACGCGTAACGCTTAACGCATAACGCATAACGCCTAACGCGTAACGCATAACGCATAACGCATAACGCATAACGCATAACGCATAACGCATAACGCATAACGCATAACGCATAACGCATAACGCATATCGCATAGCGCATGACGCATAACGCATAACGCATAACGCATAACGCATAACGCATAACGCATAACGCATAACGCATAACGCATAACGCATAACGCATAACGCATAACGCATAACGCATAACGCATAACGCATAACGCATAACGCATAACGCATAACGCATAACGCTTAACGCATAACGCATAACGCATAACGCATAACGCATAACGCATAACGCATAACGCATAACGCATAACGCATAACGCATAACGCATAACGCATAACGCATAACGCATAACGCATAACGCATAACGCATAACGCATAACACATAACGCATCGCGCATAACGCATATCGCATAACGCATAACGGATAACGCATAACGCATATCGCATAACGCATAACGCATAACGCATAACGAACAACGCATATCGCATAACGCATAACGCATAACACATAACGCATAACGCATAACGCATAACGCATAACGCATAACGCATAACGCATAACGCATAACGCATAACGCATAACGCATAACGCATAACGCATAACGCATAACGCATAACGCATAACGCATAACGCATAACGCATAACGCATAACGCATAACGCATAAGGCATAACGCATAACGCATAACGCATAACGCATAACGCATAACGCATAACGCATAACGCATAACGCAATAACGCATCGCGCATAACGCATAACGCATATCGCATAGCGCATGACGCATAACGCTTAACGAATAACGCATAACGCATAACACATTACGCATAACGCATAACCCATAACGCATAACGCATAACGCATAACGCATAACGCATAACGCATAACGCATAACGCATAACGCATAACGCATAACGCATAACGCATAACGCATAACGCATAACGCATAACGCATAACGCATAACGCATAACGCATAACGCATAACGCATAACGCATAACGCATAACGCATAACGCATAACGCATAACGCATAACGCATGACGCATAACGCATAACGCATAACGAACAACGCATATTGCATAACGCATAACGCATAACGCATAACGCATAACGCATAACGCATAACGCATAACGCATAACGCATAACGCATAACGCCTAACGCATGACGCATAACGCATAACGCATATCGCATAACGCATAACGCATAACGCATAACGCATAACGCATAACGCATAACGCATAAGGCATAACGCATAACGCATAACGCATAACGCATAACGCATAACGCATAACGCATAACGCATAACGCATAACGCTTAACGCATAACGCATAACGCATCGCGCATAACGCATAACGCATATCGCATAGCGCATGACGCATAACGCTTAACGAATAACGCATAACGCATAACGCATAACACATAACGCATAACGCATAACGCATAACGCATAACGCATAACGCATAACGCATAACGCATAACGCATAACGCATAACGCATAACGCATAACGCATGACGCATAACGCATAACGCATAACGCATAACGCATAACGCATAACGCATCGCCGATAACGCATAACGCATATCGCATAGCGCATGACGCATAACGCTTAACGAATAACGCATAACGCATAACACATTACGCATAACGCATAACACATAACGCATAACGCATAACTCATAATGCATAACGCATAACGCGTAACGCATAACGCATAACGCATAACGCATAACGCATAACGAACAACGCATATCGCATAACGCATAACGCATAACGCATAACGCATAACACATAACGCATAACGCATAACGCATAACGCATAACGCATAACGCATAACGCATAACGCATAACGCATAACGCATAACGCATATCGCATAACGCATAACGCATAACGCTTAACGCATAACGCATAACGCATCGCGCATAACGCATAACGCATATCGCATAGCGCATGACGCATAACGCTTAACGAATAACGCATAACGCATAACACATTACGCATAACGCATAACACATAACGCATAACGCATAACGCATAACGCATAACGCATAACGCATAACGCATAACGCATAACGCATAACGCATAACGCATAACGCATAACGCATAACGCATAACGCATAACGCATAACGCATAACGCATAACGCATAACGCATAACGCATAACGCATAACGCATAACGCATAACGCATAACGCATAACGCATAACGCATAACGCATAACGCATAACGCATAACGCATAACGCATAACGCATAACGCATAACGCATAACGCATAACGCATAACGCATAACGCATAACGCATAACGCATGACGCATAACGCATAACGCATAACTCATAACGCATAACGCATAACGCATAACGCATCGCCGATAACGCATAACGCATATCGCATAGCGCATGACGCATAACGCATAACGCATAACGCATAACGCATAACGCGTAACGCATAACGCATAACGCATAACGCATAACGCATAACGCATAACGCATAACGCATAACGCATAACGCATAACGCATAACGCATAACGCATAACGCATAACGCATATCGCATAACGCATAACGCATAACGCATAACGCATAACGCATAACGCATAAGGCATAACGCATAACGCATAACGCGTAACGCATAACGCATAACGCATAACGCATAACGCATAACGCATAACGCTTAACGCATAACGCATAACGCATCGCGCATAACGCATAACGCATAACGCATAACGCATAACGCATAACGCATAACGCATAACGCATAACGCATAACGCATAACGCATAACGCATAACGCATAACGCATAACGCATAACGCATAACGCATAACGCATAACGCATAACGCATAACGCATAACGCATAACGCATAACGCATAACGCATAACGCCTAACGCGTAACGCGTAACGCATAACGCATAACGCATAACGCATAACGCATAACGCATAACGCATAACGCATAACGCATAACGCATAACGCATAACGCATAACGCATAACGCATAACGCATATCGCATAGCGCATGACGCATAACGCATAACGCATAACGCATAACGCATAACGCATAACGCATAACGCATAACGCATAACGCATAACGCATAACGCATAACGCATAACGCATAACGCATAACGCATAACGCTTAACGCATAACGCATAACGCATAACGCATAACGCATAACGCATAACGCATAACGCATAACGCATAACGCATAACGCATAACGCATAACGCATAACGCATAACGCATAACGCATAACGCATAACGCATAACGCATAACGCCTAACGCATAACGCATAACGCATAACGCATAACGCATAACGCATAACGCATAACGCATATCGCATAACGCATAACGCATAACGCTTAACGCATAACGCATAACGCATCGCGCATAACGCATAACGCATATCGCATAGCGCATGACGCATAACGCTTAACGAATAACGCATAACGCATAACACATTACGCATAACGCATAACACATAACGCATAACGCATAACGCATAACGCATAACGCATAACGCATAACGCATAACGCATAACGCATAACGCATAACGCATAACGCATAACGCATAACGCATAACGCATAACGCATAACGCATAACGCATAACGCATAACGCATAACGCATAACGCATAACGCATAACGCATAACGCATAACGCATAACGCATAACGCATAACGCATAACGCATAACGCATAACGCATAACGCATAACGCATAACGCATAACGCATAACGCATAACGCATAACGCATAACGCATAACGCATAACGCATAACGCATGACGCATAACGCATAACGCATAACTCATAACGCATAACGCATAACGCATAACGCATCGCCGATAACGCATAACGCATATCGCATAGCGCATGACGCATAACGCATAACGCATAACGCATAACGCATAACGCGTAACGCATAACGCATAACGCATAACGCATAACGCATAACGCATAACGCATAACGCATAACGCATAACGCATAACGCATAACGCATAACGCATAACGCATAACGCATATCGCATAACGCATAACGCATAACGCATAACGCATAACGCATAACGCATAAGGCATAACGCATAACGCATAACGCGTAACGCATAACGCATAACGCATAACGCATAACGCATAACGCATAACGCTTAACGCATAACGCATAACGCATCGCGCATAACGCATAACGCATAACGCATAACGCATAACGCATAACGCATAACGCATAACGCATAACGCATAACGCATAACGCATAACGCATAACGCATAACGCATAACGCATAACGCATAACGCATAACGCATAACGCATAACGCATAACGCATAACGCATAACGCATAACGCATAACGCATAACGCCTAACGCGTAACGCATAACGCATAACGCATAACGCATAACGCATAACGCATAACGCATAACGCATAACGCATAACGCATAACGCATAACGCATAACGCATAACGCATAACGCATAACGCATATCGCATAGCGCATGACGCATAACGCATAACGCATAACGCATAACGCATAACGCATAACGCATAACGCATAACGCATAACGCATAACGCATAACGCATAACGCATAACGCATAACGCATAACGCATAACGCTTAACGCATAACGCATAACGCATAACGCATAACGCATAACGCATAACGCATAACGCATAACGCATAACGCATAACGCATAACGCATAACGCATAACGCATAACGCATAACACATAACGCATCGCGCATAACGCATATCGCATAACGCATAACGGATAACGCATAACGCATATCGCATAACGCATAACGCATAACGCATAACGAACAACGCATATCGCATAACGCATAACGCATAACGCATAACGCATAACGCATAACGCATAACGCATAACGCATAACGCATAACGCATAACGCATAACGCATAACGAATAACGCATAACGCATAAGGCATAACGCATAACGCATAACGCATAACGCATAACGCATAACGCATAACGCATAACGCATAACGCATAACGCATAACGCAATAACGCATCGCGCATAACGCATAACGCATATCGCATAGCGCATGACGCATAACGCTTAACGAATAACGCATAACGCATAACACATTACGCATAACGCATAACCCATAACGCATAACGCATAACGCATAACGCATAACGCATAACGCATAACGCATAACGCATAACGCATAACGCATAACGCATAACGCATAACGCATAACGCATAACGCATAACGCATAACGCATAACGCATAACGCATAACGCATAACGCATAACGCATAACGCATAACGCATAACGCATAACGCATAACGCATAACGCATAACGCATAACGCATAACGCATAACGCATAACGCATAACGCATAACGCATAACGCATAACGCATAACGCATAACGCATAACGCATAACGCATAACGCATGACGCATAACGCATCACGCATAACTCATAACGCATAACGCATAACGCATAACGCATAACGCATAACGCATAACGCATAACGCATAACGCATAACGCATAACGCATAACGCATAACGCATAACGCATAACGCATAACGCATAACGCATAACGCATAACGCATAACGCATAACGCATAACGCATAACGCATAACGCATAACGCATAACGCATAACGCATAACGCATAACGCATAACGCATAACGCATAACGCATAACGCATAACGCTTAACGCATAACGCATAACGCATAACGCATAACGCATAACGCATAACGCATAACGCATAACGCATAACGCATAACGCATAACGCATAACGCATAACGCATAACGCATAACGCATCGCGCATAACACATATCGCATAACGCATAACGGATAACGCATAACGGATAACGCATAACGCATATCGCATAACGCATAACGCATAACGCATAACGAACAACGCATATCGCATAACGCATAACGCATAACGCATAACGCATAACGCATAACGCATAACGCATAACGCATAACGCATAACGCATAACGCATAACGCATAACGCATAACGCATAACGCATAACGCATAACGCATAACGCATAACGCATAACGCATAACGCATAACGCATAACGCATAAGGCATAACGCATAACGCATAACGCATAACGCATAACGCATAACGCATAACGCATAACGCATAACGCATAACGCAATAACGCATCGCGCATAACGCATAACGCATATCGCATAGCGCATGACGCATAACGCTTAACGAATAACGCATAACGCATAACACATTACGCATAACGCATAACCCATAACGCATAACGCATAACGCATAACGCATAACGCATAACGCATAACGCATAACGCATAACGCATAACGCATAACGCATAACGCATAACGCATAACGCATAACGCATAACGCATAACGCATAACGCATAACGCATAACGCATAACGCATAACGCATAACGCATAACGCATAACGCATAACGCATAACGCATAACGCATAACGCATAACGCATAACGCATAACGCATAACGCATAACGCATAACGCATAACGCATAACGCATGACGCATAACGCATAACGCATAACTCATAACGCATAACGCATAACGCATAACGCATAACGCATCGCCGATAACGCATAACGCATATCGCATAGCGCATGACGCATAACGCTTAACGAATAACGCATAACGCATAACACATTACGCATAACGCATAACACATAACGCATAACGCATAACGCATAACGCATAACGCATAACGCGTAACGCATAACGCATAACGCATAACGCATAACGCATAACGCATAACGCATAACGCATAACGAACAACGCATATTGCATAACGCATAACGCATAACGCATAACGCATAACGCATAACGCATAACGCATAACGCATAACGCATAACGCATAACGCATAACGCATAACGCATAACGCATAACGCATAACGCATCGCGCATAACACATATCGCATAACGCATAACGGATAACGCATAACGGATAACGCATAACGCATATCGCATAACGCATAACGCATAACGCATAACGAACAACGCATATCGCATAACGCATAACGCATAACGCATAACGCATAACGCATAACGCATAACGCATAACGCATAACGCATAACGCATAACGCATAACGCATAACGCATAACGCATAACGCATAACGCATAACGCATAACGCATAACGCATAACGCATAACGCATAACGCATAAGGCATAACGCATAACGCATAACGCATAACGCATAACGCATAACGCATAACGCATAACGCATAACGCATAACGCATAACGCATAACGCAATAACGCATCGCGCATAACGCATAACGCATATCGCATAGCGCATGACGCATAACGCTTAACGAATAACGCATAACGCATAACACATTACGCATAACGCATAACCCATAACGCATAACGCATAACGCATAACGCATAACGCATAACGCATAACGCATAACGCATAACGCATAACGCATAACGCATAACGCATAACGCATAACGCATAACGCATAACTCATAACGCATAACGCATAACGCATAACGCATAACGCATCGCCGATAACGCATAACGCATATCGCATAGCGCATGACGCATAACGCTTAACGAATAACGCATAACGCATAACACATTACGCATAACGCATAACACATAACGCATAACGCATAACGCATAACGCATAACGCGTAACGCATAACGCATAACGCATAACGCATAACGCATAACGCATAACGCATAACGCATCGCCGATAACGCATAACGCATATCGCATAGCGCATGACGCATAACGCTTAACGAATAACGCATAACGCATAACACATTACGCATAACGCATAACACATAACGCATAACGCATAACGCATAACGCATAACGCGTAACGCATAACGCATAACGCATAACGCATAACGCATAACGCATAACGCATAACGCATAACGAACAACGCATATTGCATAACGCATAACGCATAACGCATAACGCATAACGCATAACGCATAACGCATAACGCATAACGCATAACGCATAACGCATAACGCATAACGCATAACGCATGACGCATAACGCATAACGCATATCGCATAACGCATAACGCATAACGCATAACGCATAACGCATAACGCATAACGCATAAGGCATAACGCATAACGCATAACGCATAACGCATAACGCATAACGCATAACGCATAACGCATAACGCATAACGCATAACGCATAACGCTTAACGCATAACGCATAACGCATCGCGCATAACGCATAACGCATATCGCATAGCGCATGACGCATAACGCTCAACGAATAACGCATAACGCATAACACATTACGCATAACGCATAACACATAACGCATAACGCATAACACATATCGCATAACGCATAACGCATAACGCATAACGCATAACGCATAACGCATAACGCATGACGCATAACGCATAACGCATAACGCATAACGCATAACACATTACGCATAACGCATAACACATAACGCATAACGCATAACGCATAACGCATAACGCATAACGCATAACGCATAACGCATAACGCATAACGCATAACGCATAACGCATAACGCATAACGCATAACGCATAACGCATAACGCATAACGCATAACGCATAACGCATAACGCATAACGCATAACGCATAACGCATAACGCATAACGCATAACGCATAACGCATAACGCATAACGCATAACGCATAACGCATAACGCATAACGCATAACGCATAACGCATAACGCATAACGCATAACGCATAACGCAAACGCATAACGCAGAACGCATAACGCATAACGCATAACGCATAACGCATAACGCATAACGCATAACGCATAACGCATAACGCATAACGCATAACGCATAACGCATAAGGCATAACGCATAACGCATAACGCATAACGCATAACGCATAACGCATAACGCATAACGCATAACGCATAACGCATAACGCATAACGCATAACGCATAACGCATAACGCATAACGCATAACGCATGACGCATAACGCATAACGCATAACTCATAACGCATAACGCATAACGCATAACGCATCGCCGATAACGCATAACGCATATCGCATAGCGCATGACGCATAACGCTTAACGAATAACGCATAACGCATAACACATTACGCATAACGCATAACACATAACGCATAACGCATAACGCATAACGCATAACGCATAACGCATAACGCGTAACGCATAACGCATAACGCATAACGCATAACGCATAACGCATAACGCATAACGCATAACGCATAAGGCATAACGCATAACGCATAACGCGTAACGCATAACGCATAACGCATAACGCATAACGCATAACGCATAACGCTTAACGCATAACGCATAACGCATCGCGCATAACGCATAACGCATATCGCATAGCGCATGACGCATAACGCTTAACGAATAACGCATAACGCATAACACATTACGCATAACGCATAACACATAACGCATAACGCATAACGCATAACGCATAACGCATAACGCATAACGCATAACGCATAACGCATAACGCATAACGCATAACGCATAACGCATAACGCATAACGCATAACGCATAACGCATAACGCATAACGCATAACGCCTAACGCGTAACGCATAACGCATAACGCATAACGCATAACGCATAACGCATAACGCATAACGCATAACGCATAACGCATAACGCATAACGCATAACGCATAACGCATAACGCATAACGCATATCGCATAGCGCATGACGCATAACGCATAACGCATAACGCATAACGCATAACGCATAACGCATAACGCATAACGCATAACGCATAACGCATAACGCATAACGCATAACTCATAACGCATAACGCATAACGCATAACGCATAACGCATAACGCATCGCCGATAACGCATAACGCATATCGCATAGCGCATGACGCATAACGCTTAACGAATAACGCATAACGCATAACACATTACGCATAACGCATAACACATAACGCATAACGCATAACGCATAACGCATAACGCATAACGCATAACGCATAACGCATAACGCGTAACGCATAACGCATAACGCATAACGCATAACGCATAACGCATAACGCATAACGCATAACGCATAACGCATAACGAACAACGCATATCGCATAACGCATAACGCATAACGCATAACGCATAACGCATAACGCATAACGCATAACGCATGACGCATAACGCATAACGCATATCGCATAACGCATAACGCATAACGCATAACGCATAACGCATAACGCATAACGCATAACGCTTAACGCATAACGCATAACGCATCGCGCATAACGCATAACGCATATCGCATAGCGCATGACGCATAACGCTTAACGAATAACGCATAACGCATAACACATTACGCATAACGCATAACACATAACGCATAACGCATAACACATATCGCATAACGCATAACGCATAACGCATAACGCATAACGCATAACGCATAACGCATGACGCATAACGCATAACGCATAACGCATAACGCATAACGCATAACGCATAACGCATAACGCATAACGCATAACGCCTAACGCATAACGCATAACGCATAACGCATAACGCATAACGCATAACGCATAACGCATAACGCATAACGCATAACGCATAACGCATAACGCATAACGCATAACGCATGACGCATAACGCATAACGCATAACTCATAACGCATAACGCATAACGCATAACGCATCGCCGATAACGCATAACGCATATCGCATAGCGCATGACGCATAACGCTTAACGAATAACGCATAACGCATAACGCATAACACATTACGCATAACGCATAACCCATAACGCATAACGCATAACGCATAACGCATAACGCATAACGCATAACGCATAACGCATAACGCATAACGCGTAACGCATAACGCATAACGCATAACGCTTAACGCATAACGCATAACGCTTAACGCATAACGCATAACGCCTAACGCATAACGCATAACGCATAACGCATAACGCATAACGCATAACGCATAATGCATAACGCATAACGCATAACGCATAACGCATAACGCATAACGCATAACGCATAACGCATAACGCATGACGCATAACGCATAACGCATAACTCATAACGCATAACGCATAACGCATCGCCGATAACGCATAACGCATATCGCATAGCGCATGACGCATAACGCTTAACGAATAACGCATAACGCATAACACATTACGCATAACGCATAACACATAACGCATAACGCATAACGCATAACGCATAACGCATAACGCATAACGCATAACGCATAACGCATAACGCGTAACGCATAACGCATAACGCATAACGCATAACGCATAACGCATAACGCATAACGCATAACGCATAACGCATAAGGCATAACGCATAACGCATAACGCGTAACGCATAACGCATAACGCATAACGCATAACGCATAACGCATAACGCATAACGCATAACGCATAACGCATAACGCATAACGCATAACGCATAACGCATAACGCATAACGCATAACGCATATCGCATAACGCATAACGCATAACGCATAACGCATAACGCATAACGCATAACGCATAACGCATAAGGCATAACGCATAACGCATAACGCGTAACGCATAACGCATAACGCATAACGCATAACGCTTAACGCATAACGCATAACGCATCGCGCATTACGCATAACGCATATCGCATAGCGCATGACGCATAACGCTTAACGAATAACGCATAACGCATAACACATTACGCATAACGCATAACACATAACGCATAACGCATAACGCATAACGCATAACGCATAACGCATAACGCATAACGCATAACGCATAACGCATAACGCATAACGCATAACGAACAACGCATATCGCATAACGCATAACGCATAACGCATAACGCATAACGCATAACGCATAACGCATAACGCATAACGCATAACGCATAACGCATAACGCATATCGCATAACGCATAACGCATAACGCATAACGCATAACGCATAACGCATAACGCATAACGCATAAGGCATAACGCATAACGCATAACGCATAACGCATAACGCATAACGCATAACGCATAACGCTTAACGCATAACGCATAACGCATCGCGCATAACGCATAACGCATATCGCATAGCGCATGACGCATAACGCTTAACGAATAACGCATAACGCATAACACATTACGCATAACGCATAACACATAACGCATAACGCATAACGCATAACGCATAACGCATAACGCATAACGCATAACGCATAACGCATAACGCAAACGCATAACGCAGAACGCATAACGCATAACGCATAACGCATAACGCATAACGCATAACGCATAACGCATAACGCATAACGCATAACGCATAACGCATAACGCATAACGCATAACGCATAACGCATAACGCATAACGCATAACGCATAACGCATAACGCATAACGCATAACGCATAACGCATAACGCATAACGCATAACGCATAACGCATAACGCATGACGCATAACGCATAACGCATAACTCATAACGCATAACGCATAACGCATAACGCATCGCCGATAACGCATAACGCATATCGCATAGCGCATGACGCATAACGCTTAACGAATAACGCATAACGCATAACACATTACGCATAACGCATAACACATAACGCATAACGCATAACGCATAACGCATAACGCATAACGCATAACGCATAACGCGTAACGCATAACGCATAACGCATAACGCATAACGCATAACGCATAACGCATAACGAACAACGCATATCGCATAACTCATACCGCATAACGCATAACGCATAACGCATAACGCATAACGCATAACGCATAACGCATAACGCATAACGCTTAACGCATAACGCATAACGCATAACGCATCGCGCATAACGCATAACGCATATCGCATAGCGCATGACGCATAACGCTTAACGAATAACGCATAACGCATAACGCATAACGCATAACGCATAACGCATAACGCATAACGCATAACGCATAACGCATAACGCATAACGCATAACGCATAACGCATAACGCATAACGCATAACGCATAACGCATAACGCATAACGCATAACGCCTAACGCGTAACGCATAACGCATAACGCATAACGCATAACGCATAACGCATAACGCATAACGCATAACGCGTAACGCATAACGCATAACGCATAACGCATAACGCATAACGCATAACGAACAACGCATATCGCATAACGCATAACGCATGACGCATAACGCATAACGCATAACTCATAACGCATAACGCATAACGCATAACGCATCGCCGATAACGCATAACGCATATCGCATAGCGCATGACGCATAACGCTTAACGAATAACGCATATCGCATAACGCATAACGCATAACGCATAACGCATAACGCATAACGCATAACGCATAACGCATAACGCATAACGCATAACGCATAACGCATAACGCATAACGCATAACGCATAACACATAACGCATAACGCATAACGCATAACGCATAACGCATATCGCATAACGCATAACGCATAACGCATAACGCATAACGCATAACGCATAACGCATAACGCATAAGGCATAACGCATAACGCATAACGCGTAACGCATAACGCATAACGCATAACGCATAACGCATAACGCATAACGCATAACGCATAACGCATAACGCATCGCCGATAACGCATAACGCATATCGCATAGCGCATGACGCATAACGCTTAACGAATAACGCATAACGCATAACACATTACGCATAACGCATAACACATAACGCATATCGCATAACGCATAACGCATAACGCATAACGCATAACGCATAACACATAACGCATAACGCATAACGCATAACGCATAACGCATAACGCATAACGCATAACGCATAACGCATAACGCGTAACGCATAACGCATAACGCATAACGCATAACGCATAACGCTTAACGCATAACGCATAACGCATCGCGCATAACGCATAACGCATATCGCATAGCGCATGACGCATAACGCTTAACGAATAACGCATAACGCATAACACATTACGCATAACGCATAACACATAACGCATAACGCATAACGCATAACGCATAACGCATAACGCATAACGCATAACGCATAACGCATAACGCCTAACGCGTAACGCATAACGCATAACGCATAACGCATAACGCATAACGCATAACGCATAACGCATAACGCATAACGCATAACGCATAACGCATAACGCATAACGCATAACGCATATCGCATAACGCATAACGCATAACGCATAACGCATAACGCATAACGCATATCGCATAACGCATAACGCATAACGCATAACGCATAACGCGTAACGCATAACGCATAACGCATAACGCATAACGCATAACGCATAACGCATAACGCTTAACGCATAACGCATAACGCATAACGCATCGCTCATAACGCATAACGCATATCGCATAGCGCATGACGCATAACGCTTAACGAATAACGCATAACGCATAACGCATAACGCATAACGCATAACGCATAACGCATAACGCATAACGCATAACGCATAACGCATAACGCATAACGCATAACGCATAACGCATAACGCATAACGCATAACGCATAACGCATAACGCCTAACGCGTAACGCATAACGCATAACGCATAACGCATAACGCATAACGCATAACGCATAACGCATAACGCATAACGCATAACGCTTAACGCATAACGCATAACGCATAACGCATCGCGCATAACGCATAACGCATATCGCATAGCGCATGACGCATAACGCTTAACGAATAACGCATAACGCATAACGCATAACGCATAACGCATAACGCATAACGCATAACGCATAACGCATAACGCATAACGCATAACGCATAACGCATAACGCATAACGCATAACGCATAACGCCTAACGCGTAACGCATAACGCATAACGCATAACGCATAACGCATAACGCATAACGCATAACGCATAACGCATAACGCATAACGCATATCGCATAGCGCATGACGCATAACGCATAACGCATAACGCATAACGCATAACGCATAACGCATAACGCATAACGCATATCGCATAACGCATAACGCATAACGCATAACGCATAACGCATAACGCATAACGCATAACGCATAACGCATAACGCATAACGCATAACGCATAACGCATAACGCATAACGCATAACGCATAACGCATAACGCATAACGCATAACGCATATCGCATAACGCATAACGCATAACGCATAACGCATAACGCATAACGCATAAGGCATAACGCATAACGCATAACGCGTAACGCATAACGCATAACGCATAACGCATAACGCATAACGCATAACGCATAACGCATAACGCATCGCCGATAACGCATAACGCATATCGCATAGCGCATGACGCATAACGCTTAACGAATAACGCATAACGCATAACACATTACGCATAACGCATAACACATAACGCATATCGCATAACGCATAACGCATAACGCATAACGCATAACGCATAACGCATAACGCATAACGCATAACGCATAACGCATAACGCATAACGCATAACGCGTAACGCATAACGCATAACGCATAACGCATAACGCATAACGCTTAACGCATAACGCATAACGCATCGCGCATAACGCATAACGCATATCGCATAGCGCATGACGCATAACGCTTAACGAATAACGCATAACGCATAACACATTACGCATAACGCATAACACATAACGCATAACGCATAACGCATAACGCATAACGCATAACGCATAACGCATAACGCATAACGCATAACGCCTAACGCGTAACGCATAACGCATAACGCATAACGCATAACGCATAACGCATAACGCATAACGCATAACGCATAACGCATAACGCATAACGCATATCGCATAACGCATAACGCATAACGCATAACGCATAACGCATAACGCATAACGCATAACGCATAACGCATAACGCATAACGCATAACGCATAACGCATAACGCATAACGCATAACGCATAACGCATAACGCATAACGCATAACGCATAACGCATAACGCATAACGCATAACGCATAACGCATAACGCATAACGCATAACGCATATCGCATAACGCATAACGCATAACGCATAACGCATAACGCATAACGCATAACGCGTAACGCGTAACGCGTAACGCATAACGCATAACGCATAACGCATAACGCATAACGCATAACGCATAACGCATAACGCATAACGCATACCGCATAACGCATAACGCATAACGCATAACGCATAACACATAACGCATCGCGCATAACGCATATCGCATAACGCATAACGCATAACGCAATAACGCATCGCGCATAACGCATAACGCATATCGCATAGCGCATGACGCATAACGCTTAACGAATAACGCATAACGCATAACACAATACGCATAACGCATAACCCATAACGCATAACGCATAACGCATAACGCATAACGCATAACGCATAACGCATAACGCATAACGCATAACGCATAACGCATAACGCATAACGCATAACGCATAACGCATAACGCATAACGCATAACGCATAACGCATAACGCATAACGCATAACGCATAACGCATAACGCATAACGCATAACGCATAACGCATAACGCATAACGCATAACGCATAAGGCATAACGCATAACGCATAACGCATAACGCATGACGCATAACGCATAACGCATAACTCATAACGCATAACGCATAACGCATAACGCATAACGCATCGCCGATAACGCATAACGCATATCGCATAGCGCATGACGCATAACGCTTAACGAATAACGCATAACGCATAACACATTACGCATAACGCATAACACATAACGCATAACGCATAACGCATAACGCATAACGCATAACGCATAACGCATAACGCATAACGCATAACGCATAACGCATAACGCATAACGCATAACGCATAACGCATAACGCATAACGCATAACGCATAACGCATAACGCATAACGCATAACGCATAACGCATAACGCATAACGCATAACGCATAACGCATAACGCATAACGCATAACGCATAACGCATAACGCATAACGCATAACGCATAACGCATAACGCAAACGCATAACGCAGAACGCATAACGCATAACGCATAACGCATTACGCATAACGCATAACGCATAACGCATAACGCATAACGCATAACGCATAACGCATAACGCATAACGCATAACGCATAACGCATAACGCATAACGCATAACGCATAACGCATAACGCATAACGCATAACGCATAACGCATAACGCATAACGCATAACGCATAACGCATAACGCATAACGCATAACGCATAACGCATAACGCATAACGCATAACGCATAACGCATAACGCATAACGCATAACGCATGACGCATAACGCATAACGCATAACTCATAACGCATAACGCATAACGCATAACGCATCGCCGATAACGCATAACGCATATCGCATAGCGCATGACGCATAACGCTTAACGAATAACGCATAACGCATAACGCATAACACATTACGCATAACGCATAACACATAACGCATAACGCATAACGCATAACGCATAACGCATAACGCATAACGCGTAACGCATAACGCATAACGCATAACGCATAACGCATAACGCATAACGCATAACGCATAACGCATAACGCATAAGGCATAACGCATAACGCATAACGCGTAACGCATAACGCATAACGCATAACGCATAACGCATAACGCATAACGCTTAACGCATAACGCATAACGCATCGCGCATAACGCATAACGCATATCGCATAGCGCATGACGCATAACGCTTAACGAATAACGCATAACGCATAACACATTACGCATAACTCATAACGCATAACGCATAACGCATAACGCATAACGCATAACGCATAACGCATCGCCGATAACGCATAACGCATATCGCATAGCGCATGACGCATAACGCTTAACGAATAACGCATAACGCATAACACATTACGCATAACGCATAACACATAACGCATAACGCATAACGCATAACGCATAACGCATAACGCATAACGCATAACGCATAACGCATAACGCGTAACGCATAACGCATAACGCATAACGCATAACGCATAACGCATAACGCATAACGCATAACGCATAACGCATAACGAACAACGCATATCGCATAACGCATAACGCATAACGCATAACGCATAACGCATAACGCATAACGCATAACGCATGACGCATAACGCATAACGCATATCGCATAACGCATAACGCATAACGCATAACGCATAACGCATAACGCATAACGCATAACGCATAACGCTTAACGCATAACGCATAACGCATCGCGCATAACGCATAACGCATATCGCATAGCGCATGACGCATAACGCTTAACGAATAACGCATAACGCATAACACATTACGCATAACGCATAACACATAACGCATAACGCATAACACATATCGCATAACGCATAACGCATAACGCATAACGCATAACGCATAACGCATAACGCATGACGCATAACGCATAACGCATAACGCATAACGCATAACGCATAACGCATAACGCATAACGCATAACGCATAACGCCTAACGCATAACGCATAACGCATAACGCATAACGCATGACGCATAACGCATAACGCATAACTCATAACGCATAACGCATAACGCATAACGCATCGCCGATAACGCATAACGCATATCGCATAGCGCATGACGCATAACGCTTAACGAATAACGCATAACGCATAACGCATAACACATTACGCATAACGCATAACCCATAACGCATAACGCATAACGCATAACGCATAACGCATAACGCATAACGCATAACGCGTAACGCATAACGCATAACGCATAACGCTTAACGCATAACGCATAACGCCTAACGCATAACGCATAACGCATAACGCATAACGCATAACGCATAACGCATAATGCATAACGCATAACGCATAACGCATAACGCATAACGCATAACGCATAACGCATAACGCATAACGCATGACGCATAACGCATAACGCATAACTCATAACGCATAACGCATAACGCATAACGCATCGCCGATAACGCATAACGCATATCGCATAGCGCATGACGCATAACGCTTAACGAATAACGCATAACGCATAACACATTACGCATAACGCATAACACATAACGCATAACGCATAACGCATAACGCATAACGCATAACGCATAACGCATAACGCATAACGCATAACGCGTAACGCATAACGCATAACGCATAACGCATAACGCATAACGCATAACGCATAACGCATAACGCATAACGCATAAGGCATAACGCATAACGCATAACGCGTAACGCATAACGCATAACGCATAACGCATAACGCATAACGCATAACGCATAACGCATAACGCATAACGCATAACGCATAACGCATAACGCATAACGCATAACGCATAACGCATAACGCATAACGCATAACGCATAACGCATAACGCATATCGCATAACGCATAACGCATAACGCATAACGCATAACGCATAACGCATAACGCATAACGCATAAGGCATAACGCATAACGCATAACGCGTAACGCATAACGCATAACGCATAACGCATAACGCTTAACGCATAACGCATAACGCATCGCGCATTACGCATAACGCATATCGCATAGCGCATGACGCATAACGCTTAACGAATAACGCATAACGCATAACACATTACGCATAACGCATAACACATAACGCATAACGCATAACGCATAACGCATAACGCATAACGCATAACGCATAACGCATAACGCATAACGCATAACGCATAACGCATAACGCATAACGCATAACGCATAACGCATAACGCATAACGCATAACGAACAACGCATATCGCATAACGCATAACGCATAACGCATAACGCATAACGCATAACGCATAACGCATAACGCATAACGCATAACGCATAACGCATAACGCATAACGCATAACGCATAACGCATATCGCATAACGCATAACGCATAACGCATAACGCATAACGCATAACGCATAACGCATAAGGCATAACGCATAACGCATAACGCATAACGCATAACGCATAACGCATAACGCATAACGCTTAACGCATAACGCATAACGCATCGCGCATAACGCATAACGCATATCGCATAGCGCATGACGCATAACGCTTAACGAATAACGCATAACGCATAACGCATAACACATTACGCATAACGCATAACACATAACGCATAACGCATAACGCATAACGCATAACGCATAACGCATAACGCATAACGCATAACGCATAACGCATAACGCATAACGCAAACGCATAACGCAGAACGCATAACGCATAACGCATAACGCATAACGCATAACGCATAACGCATAACGCATAACGCATAACGCATAACGCATAACGCATAACGCATAACGCATAACGCATAACGCATAACGCATAACGCATAACGCATAACGCATAACGCATAACGCATAACGCATAACGCATAACGCATAACGCATAACGCATAACGCATAACGCATAACGCATAACGCATAACGCATAACGCATGACGCATAACGCATAACGCATAACTCATAACGCATAACGCATAACGCATCGCCGATAACGCATAACGCATATCGCATAGCGCATGACGCATAACGCTTAACGAATAACGCATAACGCATAACACATTACGCATAACGCATAACACATAACGCATAACGCATAACGCATAACGCATAACGCATAACGCATAACGCATAACGCGTAACGCATAACGCATAACGCATAACGCATAACGCATAACGCATAACGCATAACGAACAACGCATATCGCATAACTCATACCGCATAACGCATAACGCATAACGCATAACGCATAACGCATAACGCATAAGGCATAACGCATAACGCGTAACGCATAACGCATAACGCATAACGCATAACGCATAACGCATAACGCATAACGCTTAACGCATAACGCATAACGCATAACGCATCGCGCATAACGCATAACGCATATCGCATAGCGCATGACGCATAACGCTTAACGAATAACGCATAACGCATAACGCATAACGCATAACGCGTAACGCATAACGCATAACGCATAACGCATAACGCATAACGCATAACGCATAACGAACAACGCATATCGCATAACTCATACCGCATAACGCATAACGCATAACGCATAACGCATAACGCATAACGCATAAGGCATAACGCATAACGCGTAACGCATAACGCATAACGCATAACGCATAACGCATAACGCATAACGCATAACGCATAACGCTTAACGCATAACGCATAACGCATAACGCATCGCGCATAACGCATAACGCATATCGCATAGCGCATGACGCATAACGCTTAACGAATAACGCATAACGCATAACGCATAACGCATAACGCATAACGCATAACGCATAACGCATAACGCATAACGCATAACGCATAACGCATAACGCATAACGCATAACGCATAACGCCTAACGCGTAACGCATAACGCATAACGCATAACGCATAACGCATAACGCATAACGCATAACGCATAACGCGTAACGCATAACGCATAACGCATAACGCATAACGCATAACGCATAACGAACAACGCATATCGCATAACGCATAACGCATGACGCATAACGCATAACGCATAACTCATAACGCATAACGCATAACGCATAACGCATCGCCGATAACGCATAACGCATATCGCATAGCGCATGACGCATAACGCTTAACGAATAACGCATAACGCATAACACATTACGCATAACGCATAACACATAACGCATAACGCATAACGCATAACGCATAACGCATAACGCATAACGCATAACGCGTAACGCATAACGCATAACGCATAACGCATAACGCATAACGCATAACGCATAACGCATAACGCATAACGAACAACGCATATCGCATAACGCATAACGCATAACGCATAACGCATAACGCATAACGCATAACGCATAACGCATAACGCATAACGCATAACGCATAACGCATAACGCATAACGCATAACGCATAACGCATAACGCATAACGCATAACGCATTACGCATAACGCATAACGCATAACGCATAACGCATAACGCATAACGCATAACGCATAACGCATAACGCATAACGCATAACGCATAACGCATAACGCATCGCCGATAACGCATAACGCATATCGCATAGCGCATGACGCATAACGCTTAACGAATAACGCATAACGCATAACACATTACGCATAACGCATAACACATAACGCATATCGCATAACGCATAACGCATAACGCATAACGCATAACGCATAACGCATAACGCATAACGCATAACGCATAACGCATAACGCATAACGCATAACGCATAACGCATAACGCGTAACGCATAACGCATAACGCATAACGCATAACGCATAACGCTTAACGCATAACGCATAACGCATCGCGCATAACGCATAACGCATATCGCATAGCGCATGACGCATAACGCTTAACGAATAACGCATAACGCATAACACATTACGCATAACGCATAACACATAACGCATAACGCATAACGCATAACGCATAACGCATAACGCATAACGCATAACGCATAACGCATAACGCCTAACGCGTAACGCATAACGCATAACGCATAACGCATAACGCATAACGCATAACGCATAACGCATAACGCATAACGCATAACGCATATCGCATAACGCATAACGCATAACGCATAACGCATAACGCATAACGCATATCGCATAACGCATAACGCATAACGCATAACGCATAACGCGTAACGCATAACGCATAACGCATAACGCATAACGCATAACGCATAACGCTTAACGCATAACGCATAACGCATAACGCATCGCGCATAACGCATAACGCATATCGCATAGCGCATGACGCATAACGCTTAACGAATAACGCATAACGCATAACGCATAACGCATAACGCATAACGCATAACGCATAACGCATAACGCATAACGCATAACGCATAACGCATAACGCATAACGCATAACGCCTAACGCGTAACGCATAACGCATAACGCATAACGCATAACGCATAACGCATAACGCATAACGCATAACGCGTAACGCATAACGCATAACGCATAACGCATAACGCATAACGCATAACGAACAACGCATATCGCATAACGCATAACGCATGACGCATAACGCATAACGCATAACTCATAACGCATAACGCATAACGCATAACGCATCGCCGATAACGCATAACGCATATCGCATAGCGCATGACGCATAACGCTTAACGAATAACGCATAACGCATAACGCATAACGCATAACGCATAACGCCTAACGCGTAACGCATAACGCATAACGCATAACGCATAACGCATAACGCATAACGCATAACGCATAACGCATAACGCATAACGCATAACGCATAACGCATATCGCATAGCGCATGACGCATAACGCATAACGCATAACGCATAACGCATAACGCATAACGCATATCGCATAACGCATATCGCATAACGCATAACGCATAACGCATAACGCATAACGCATAACGCATAACGCATAACGCATAACGCATAACGCATAACGCATAACGCATAACGCATAACGCATAACGCATAACGCATAACGCATAACGCATATCGCATAACGCATAACGCATAACGCATAACGCATAACGCATAACGCATAACGCATAAGGCATAACGCATAACGCATAACGCGTAACGCATAACGCATAACGCATAACGCATAACGCATAACGCATAACGCATAACGCATAACGCATCGCCGATAACGCATAACGCATATCGCATAGCGCATGACGCATAACGCTTAACGAATAACGCATAACGCATAACACATTACGCATAACGCATAACACATAACGCATATCGCATAACGCATAACGCATAACGCATAACGCATAACGCATAACGCATAACGCATAACGCATAACGCATAACGCATAACGCATAACGCATAACGCATAACGCATAACGCATAACGCATAACGCATTACGCATAACGCATAACGCATAACGCATAACGCATAACGCATAACGCATAACGCCTAACGCGTAACGCATAACGCATAACGCATAACGCATAACGCATAACGCATAACGCATAACGCATAACGCATAACGCATAACGCATAACGCATAACGCATAACGCATAACGCATATCGCATAGCGCATGACGCATAACGCATAACGCATAACGCATAACGCATAACGCATAACGCATAACGCATAACGCATATCGCATAACGCATAACGCATAACGCATAACGCATAACGCATAACGCATAACGCATAACGCATAACGCATAACGCATAACGCATAACGCATAACGCATAACGCATAACGCATAACGCATAACGCATAACGCATAACGCATAACGCATATCGCATAACGCATAACGCATAACGCATAACGCATAACGCATAACGCATAACGCATAAGGCATAACGCATAACGCATAACGCGTAACGCATAACGCATAACGCATAACGCATAACGCATAACGCATAACGCATAACGCATAACGCATAACGCATCGCCGATAACGCATAACGCATATCGCATAGCGCATGACGCATAACGCTTAACGAATAACGCATAACGCATAACACATTACGCATAACGCATAACACATAACGCATATCGCATAACGCATAACGCATAACGCATAACGCATAACGCATAACGCATAACGCATAACGCATAACGCATAACGCATAACGCATAACGCATAACGCGTAACGCATAACGCATAACGCATAACGCATAACGCATAACGCTTAACGCATAACGCATAACGCATCGCGCATAACGCATAACGCATATCGCATAGCGCATGACGCATAACGCTTAACGAATAACGCATAACGCATAACACATTACGCATAACGCATAACACATAACGCATAACGCATAACGCATAACGCATAACGCATAACGCATAACGCATAACGCATAACGCATAACGCATAACGCCTAACGCGTAACGCATAACGCATAACGCATAACGCATAACGCATAACGCATAACGCATAACGCATAACGCATAACGCATAACGCATAACGCATAACGCATATCGCATAACGCATAACGCATAACGCATAACGCATAACGCATAACGCATATCGCATAACGCATAACGCATAACGCATAACGCATAACGCGTAACGCATAACGCATAACGCATAACGCATAACGCATAACGCATAACGCTTAACGCATAACGCATAACGCATAACGCATCGCGCATAACGCATAACGCATATCGCATAGCGCATGACGCATAACGCTTAACGAATAACGCATAACGCATAACGCATAACGCATAACGCATAACGCATAACGCATAACGCATAACGCATAACGCATAACGCATAACGCATAACGCATAACGCATAACGCATAACGCCTAACGCGTAACGCATAACGCATAACGCATAACGCATAACGCATAACGCATAACGCATAACGCATAACGCGTAACGCATAACGCATAACGCATAACGCATAACGCATAACGCATAACGAACAACGCATATCGCATAACGCATAACGCATGACGCATAACGCATAACGCATAACTCATAACGCATAACGCATAACGCATAACGCATCGCCGATAACGCATAACGCATATCGCATAGCGCATGACGCATAACGCTTAACGAATAACGCATAACGCATAACACATTACGCATAACGCATAACACATAACGCATAACGCATAACGCATAACGCATAACGCATAACGCATAACGCATAACGCGTAACGCATAACGCATAACGCATAACGCATAACGCATAACGCATAACGCATAACGAACAACGCATATCGCATAACGCATAACGCATAACGCATAACGCATAACGCATAACGCATAACGCATAACGCATAACGCATAACGCATAACGCATAACGCATAACGCATAACGCATAAAGCATAACGCATAACGCATAACGCATAACGCATAACGCATAACGCATAACGCATAACGCATAACGCATAACGCATAACGCATAACGCATAACGCCTAACGCGTAACGCATAACGCATAACGCATAACGCATAACGCATAACGCATAACGCATAACGCATAACGCATAACGCATAACGCATAACGCATAACGCATATCGCATAGCGCATGACGCATAACGCATAACGCATAACGCATAACGCATAACGCATAACGCATATCGCATAACGCATATCGCATAACGCATAACGCATAACGCATAACGCATAACGCATAACGCATAACGCATAACGCATAACGCATAACGCATAACGCATAACGCATAACGCATAACGCATAACGCATAACGCATAACGCATATCGCATAACGCATAACGCATAACGCATAACGCATAACGCATAACGCATAAGGCATAACGCATAACGCATAACGCGTAACGCATAACGCATAACGCATAACGCATAACGCATAACGCATAACGCATAACGCATAACGCATAACGCATCGCCGATAACGCATAACGCATATCGCATAGCGCATGACGCATAACGCTTAACGAATAACGCATAACGCATAACACATTACGCATAACGCATAACACATAACGCATATCGCATAACGCATAACGCATAACGCATAACGCATAACGCATAACGCATAACGCATAACGCATAACGCATAACGCATAACGCATAACGCATAACGCATAACGCATAACGCATAACGCATAACGCGTAACGCATAACGCATAACGCATAACGCATAACGCATAACGCTTAACGCATAACGCATAACGCATCGCGCATAACGCATAACGCATATCGCATAGCGCATGACGCATAACGCTTAACGAATAACGCATAACGCATAACACATTACGCATAACGCATAACACATAACGCATAACGCATAACGCATAACGCATAACGCATAACGCATAACGCATAACGCATAACGCATAACGCATAACGCATAACGCATAACGCATAACGCATAACGCATAACGCATAACGCCTAACGCGTAACGCATAACGCATAACGCATAACGCATAACGCATAACGCATAACGCATAACGCATAACGCATAACGCATAACGCATAACGCATAACGCATATCGCATAACGCATAACGCATAACGCATAACGCATAACGCATAACGCATAACGCATAACGCATAACGCATAACGCATAACGCATAACGCATAACGCATAACGCATATCGCATAACGCATAACGCATAACGCATAACGCATAACGCATAACGCATAAGGCATAACGCATAACGCATAACGCGTAACGCATAACGCATAACGCATAACGCATAACGCATAACGCATAACGCATAACGCTTAACGCATAACGCATAACGCATAACGCATAACGCATGACGCATAACGCTTAACGAATAACGCATAACGCATAACGCATAACGCATAACGCATAACGCATAACGCATAACGCATAACGCATAACGCATAACGCATAACGCATAACGCATAACGCATAACGCATAACGCATAACGCCTAACGCGTAACGCATAACGCATAACGCATAACGCATAACGCATAACGCATAACGCATAACGCATAACGCATAACGCATAACGCATAACGCATAACGCATAACGCATAACGCATAACGCATAACGCATAACGCATATCGCATAACGCATAACGCATAACGCATAACGCATAACGCATAACGCATAACGCATAAGGCATAACGCATAACGCATAACGCATAACGCATAACGCATAACGCATAACGCATAACGCTTAACGCATAACGCATAACGCATCGCGCATAACGCATAACGCATATCGCATAGCGCATGACGCATAACGCTTAACGAATAACGCATAACGCATAACGCATAACACATTACGCATAACGCATAACACATAACGCATAACGCATAACGCATAACGCATAACGCATAACGCATAACGCATAACGCATAACGCATAACGCATAACGCAAACGCATAACGCAGAACGCATAACGCATAACGCATAACGCATAACGCATAACGCATAACGCATAACGCATAACGCATAACGCATAACGCATAACGCATAACGCATAACGCATAACGCATAACGCATAACGCATAACGCATAACGCATAACGCATAACGCATAACGCATAACGCATAACGCATAACGCATAACGCATAACGCATAACGCATAACGCATAACGCATAACGCATGACGCATAACGCATAACGCATAACTCATAACGCATAACGCATAACGCATAACGCATCGCCGATAACGCATAACGCATATCGCATAGCGCATGACGCATAACGCTTAACGAATAACGCATAACGCATAACACATTACGCATAACGCATAACACATAACGCATAACGCATAACGCATAACGCATAACGCATAACGCATAACGCATAACGCATAACGCGTAACGCATAACGCATAACGCATAACGCATAACGCATAACGCATAACGCATAACGAACAACGCATATCGCATAACGCATAACGCATAACGCATAACGCATCGCCGATAACGCATAACGCATATCGCATAGCGCATGACGCATAACGCTTAACGAATAACGCATAACGCATAACGCATAACGCATAACGCATCGCGCATAACGCATAACGCATATCGCATAGCGCATGACGCATAACGCTTAACGAATAACGCATAACGCATAACGCATAACGCATAACGCATAACGCATAACGCATAACGCATAACGCATAACGCATAACGCATAACGCATAACGCATAACGCATAACGCATAACGCCTAACGCGTAACGCATAACGCATAACGCATAACGCATAACGCATAACGCATAACGCATAACGCATAACGCGTAACGCATAACGCATAACGCATAACGCATAACGCATAACGCATAACGCATAACGAACAACGCATATCGCATAACGCATAACGCATGACGCATAACGCATAACGCATAACTCATAACGCATAACGCATAACGCATAACGCATATCGCATAGCGCATGACGCATAACGCTTAACGAATAACGCATAACGCATAACACATTACGCATAACGCATAACACATAACGCATAACGCATAACGCATAACGCATAACGCATAACGCATAACGCATAACGCGTAACGCATAACGCATAACGCATAACGCATAACGCATAACGCATAACGCATAACGAACAACGCATATCGCATAACGCATAACGCATAACGCATAACGCATAACGCATAACGCATAACGCATAACGCATAACGCATAACGCATAACGCATAACGCATAACGCATAACGCATAACGCATAACGCATAACGCATAACGCATAACGCATAACGCATAACGCATTACGCATAACGCATAACGCATAACGCATAACGCATAACGCATAACGCATAACGCCTAACGCGTAACGCATAACGCATAACGCATAACGCATAACGCATAACGCATAACGCATAACGCATAACGCATAACGCATAACGCATAACGCATAACGCATAACGCATAACGCATATCGCATAGCGCATGACGCATAACGCATAACGCATAACGCATAACGCATAACGCATAACGCATAACGCATAACGCATATCGCATAACGCATAACGCATAACGCATAACGCATAACGCATAACGCATAACGCATAACGCATAACGCATAACGCATAACGCATAACGCATAACGCATAACGCATAACGCATAACGCATAACGCATAACGCATAACGCATAACGCATAACGCATATCGCATAACGCATAACGCATAACGCATAACGCATAACGCATAACGCATAACGCATAAGGCATAACGCATAACGCATAACGCGTAACGCATAACGCATAACGCATAACGCATAACGCATAACGCATAACGCATAACGCATAACGCATCGCCGATAACGCATAACGCATATCGCATAGCGCATGACGCATAACGCTTAACGAATAACGCATAACGCATAACACATTACGCATAACGCATAACACATAACGCATATCGCATAACGCATAACGCATAACGCATAACGCATAACGCATAACGCATAACGCATAACGCATAACGCATAACGCATAACGCATAACGCATAACGCATAACGCATAACGCATAACGCATAACGCGTAACGCATAACGCATAACGCATAACGCATAACGCATAACGCTTAACGCATAACGCATAACGCATCGCGCATAACGCATAACGCATATCGCATAGCGCATGACGCATAACGCTTAACGAATAACGCATAACGCATAACACATTACGCATAACGCATAACACATAACGCATAACGCATAACGCATAACGCATAACGCATAACGCATAACGCATAACGCATAACGCATAACGCCTAACGCGTAACGCATAACGCATAACGCATAACGCATAACGCATAACGCATAACGCATAACGCATAACGCATAACGCATAACGCATAACGCATATCGCATAACGCATAACGCATAACGCATAACGCATAACGCATAACGCATATCGCATAACGCATAACGCATAACGCATAACGCGTAACGCATAACGCATAACGCATAACGCATAACGCATAACGCATAACGCTTAACGCATAACGCATAACGCATAACGCATCGCGCATAACGCATAACGCATATCGCATAGCGCATGACGCATAACGCTTAACGAATAACGCATAACGCATAACGCATAACGCATAACGCATAACGCATAACGCATAACGCATAACGCATAACGCATAACGCATAACGCATAACGCATAACGCCTAACGCGTAACGCATAACGCATAACGCATAACGCATAACGCATAACGCATAACGCATAACGCATAACGCATAACGCGTAACGCATAACGCATAACGCATAACGCATAACGCATAACGCATAACGAACAACGCATATCGCATAACGCATAACGCATGACGCATAACGCATAACGCATAACTCATAACGCATAACGCATAACGCATAACGCATCGCCGATAACGCATAACGCATATCGCATAGCGCATGACGCATAACGCTTAACGAATAACGCATAACGCATAACACATTACGCATAACGCATAACACATAACGCATAACGCATAACGCATAACGCATAACGCATAACGCATAACGCGTAACGCATAACGCATAACGCATAACGCATAACGCATAACGCATAACGCATAACGAACAACGCATATCGCATAACGCATAACGCATAACGCATAACGCATAACGCATAACGCATTACGCATAACGCATAACGCATAACGCATAACGCATAACGCATAACGCATAACGCCTAACGCGTAACGCATAACGCATAACGCATAACGCATAACGCATAACGCATAACGCATAACGCATAACGCATAACGCATAACGCATAACGCATAACGCATAACGCATAACGCATAACGCATAACGCATAACGCATATCGCATAGCGCATGACGCATAACGCATAACGCATAACGCATAACGCATAACGCATAACGCATAACGCATAACGCATAACGCATAACGCATATCGCATAACGCATAACGCATAACGCATAACGCATAACGCATAACGCATAACGCATAACGCATAACGCATAACGCATAACGCATAACGCCTAACGCGTAACGCATAACGCATAACGCATAACGCATAACGCATAACGCATAACGCATAACGCATAACGCATAACGCATAACGCATAACGCATAACGCATAACGCATATCGCATAACGCATAACGCATAACGCATAACGCATAACGCATAACGCATAACGCATAAGGCATAACGCATAACGCATAACGCATAACGCATAACGCATAACGCATAACGCATAACGCTTAACGCATAACGCATAACGCATCGCGCATAACGCATAACGCATAACGCATAACGCATAACGCATGACGCATAACGCATAACGCATAACGCATAACGCATAACGCATAACGCATAACGCATAACGCATAACGCATAACGCATAACGCATAACGCATAACGCATAACGCATAACGCATAACGCATAACGCATATCGCATAGCGCATGACGCATAACGCATAACGCATAACGCATAACGCATAACGCATAACGCATAACGCATAACGCATATCGCATAACGCATAACGCATAACGCATAACGCATAACGCATAACGCATAACGCATAACGCATAACGCATAACGCATAACGCATAACGCATAACGCATAACGCATAACGCATAACGCATAACGCATAACGCATAACGCATAACGCATATCGCATAACGCATAACGCATAACGCATAACGCATAACGCATAACGCATAACGCATAAGGCATAACGCATAACGCATAACGCGTAACGCATAACGCATAACGCATAACGCATAACGCATAACGCATAACGCATAACGCATAACGCATCGCCGATAACGCATAACGCATATCGCATAGCGCATGACGCATAACGCTTAACGAATAACGCATAACGCATAACACATTACGCATAACGCATAACACATAACGCATATCGCATAACGCATAACGCATAACGCATAACGCATAACGCATAACGCATAACGCATAACGCATAACGCATAACGCATAACGCATAACGCATAACGCATAACGCATAACGCATAACGCATAACGCGTAACGCATAACGCATAACGCATAACGCATAACGCATAACGCTTAACGCATAACGCATAACGCATCGCGCATAACGCATAACGCATATCGCATAGCGCATGACGCATAACGCTTAACGAATAACGCATAACGCATAACACATTACGCATAACGCATAACACATAACGCATAACGCATAACGCATAACGCATAACGCATAACGCATAACGCATAACGCATAACGCCTAACGCGTAACGCATAACGCATAACGCATAACGCATAACGCATAACGCATAACGCATAACGCATAACGCATAACGCATAACGCATAACGCATATCGCATAACGCATAACGCATAACGCATAACGCATAACGCATAACGCATATCGCATAACGCATAACGCATAACGCATAACGCGTAACGCATAACGCATAACGCATAACGCATAACGCATAACGCATAACGCTTAACGCATAACGCATAACGCATAACGCATCGCGCATAACGCATAACGCATATCGCATAGCGCATGACGCATAACGCTTAACGAATAACGCATAACGCATAACGCATAACGCATAACGCATAACGCATAACGCATAACGCATAACGCATAACGCATAACGCATAACGCATAACGCATAACGCATAACGCCTAACGCGTAACGCATAACGCATAACGCATAACGCATAACGCATAACGCATAACGCATAACGCATAACGCATAACGCGTAACGCATAACGCATAACGCATAACGAACAACGCATATCGCATAACGCATAACGCATGACGCATAACGCATAACGCATAACTCATAACGCATAACGCATAACGCATAACGCATCGCCGATAACGCATAACGCATATCGCATAGCGCATGACGCATAACGCTTAACGAATAACGCATAACGCATAACACATTACGCATAACGCATAACACATAACGCATAACGCATAACGCATAACGCATAACGCATAACGCATAACGCGTAACGCATAACGCATAACGCATAACGCATAACGCATAACGCATAACGCATAACGAACAACGCATATCGCATAACGCATAACGCATAACGCATAACGCATAACGCATAACGCATTACGCATAACGCATAACGCATAACGCATAACGCATAACGCATAACGCATAACGCCTAACGCGTAACGCATAACGCATAACGCATAACGCATAACGCATAACGCATAACGCATAACGCATAACGCATAACGCATAACGCATAACGCATAACGCATAACGCATAACGCATATCGCATAGCGCATGACGCATAACGCATAACGCATAACGCATAACGCATAACGCATAACGCATAACGCATAACGCATAACGCATAACGCATAACGCATAACGCATAACGCATAACGCATAACGCATAACGCATAACGCATAACGCATAACGCATAACGCATAACGCATAACGCATAACGCCTAACGCGTAACGCATAACGCATAACGCATAACGCATAACGCATAACGCATAACGCATAACGCATAACGCATAACGCATAACGCATAACGCATAACGCATAACGCATAACGCATAACGCATATCGCATAACGCATAACGCATAACGCATAACGCATAACGCATAACGCATAACGCATAAGGCATAACGCATAACGCATAACGCATAACGCATAACGCATAACGCATAACGCATAACGCTTAACGCATAACGCATAACGCATCGCGCATAACGCATAACGCATATCGCATAGCGCATGACGCATAACGCTTAACGAATAACGCATAACGCATAACGCATAACACATTACGCATAACGCATAACACATAACGCATAACGCATAACGCATAACGCATAACGCATAACGCATAACGCATAACGCATAACGCATAACGCATAACGCAAACGCATAACGCATAACGCATAACGCATAACGCATAACGCATAACGCATAACGCATAACGCATAACGCATAACGCATAACGCATAACGCATAACGCATAACGCATAACGCATAACGCATAACGCATAACGCATAACGCATAACGCATAACGCATAACGCATAACGCATAACGCATAACGCATAACGCATAACGCATAACGCATAACGCATAACGCATAACGCATAACGCATAACGCATAACGCATAACGCATGACGCATAACGCATAACGCATAACTCATAACGCATAACGCATAACGCATAACGCATCGCCGATAACGCATAACGCATATCGCATAGCGCATGACGCATAACGCTTAACGAATAACGCATAACGCATAACACATTACGCATAACGCATAACACATAACGCATAACGCATAACGCATAACGCATAACGCATAACGCATAACGCATAACGCATAACGCGTAACGCATAACGCATAACGCATAACGCATAACGCATAACGCATAACGCATAACGAACAACGCATATCGCATATCGCATAACGCATAACGCATAACGCATAACGCATCGCCGATAACGCATAACGCATATCGCATAGCGCATGACGCATAACGCTTAACGAATAACGCATAACGCATAACGCATAACGCATAACGCATCGCGCATAACGCATAACGCATATCGCATAGCGCATGACGCATAACGCTTAACGAATAACGCATAACGCATAACGCATAACGCATAACGCATAACGCATAACGCATAACGCATAACGCATAACGCATAACGCATAACGCATAACGCATAACGCCTAACGCGTAACGCATAACGCATAACGCATAACGCATAACGCATAACGCATAACGCATAACGCATAACGCGTAACGCATAACGCATAACGCATAACGCATAACGCATAACGCATAACGCATAACGAACAACGCATATCGCATAACGCATAACGCATGACGCATAACGCATAACGCATAACTCATAACGCATAACGCATAACGCATCGCCGATAACGCATAACGCATATCGCATAGCGCATGACGCATAACGCTTAACGAATAACGCATAACGCATAACACATTACGCATAACGCATAACACATAACGCATAACGCATAACGCATAACGCATAACGCATAACGCATAACGCATAACGCGTAACGCATAACGCATAACGCATAACGCATAACGCATAACGCATAACGCATAACGAACAACGCATATCGCATAACGCATAACGCATAACGCATAACGCATAACGCATAACGCATAACGCATAACGCATAACGCATAACGCATAACGCATAACGCATAACGCATAACGCATAACGCATAACGCATAACGCATAACGCATAACGCATAACGCATAACGCATAACGCATAACGCATTACGCATAACGCATAACGCATAACGCATAACGCATAACGCATAACGCATAACGCCTAACGCGTAACGCATAACGCATAACGCATAACGCATAACGCATAACGCATAACGCATAACGCATAACGCATAACGCATAACGAATAACGCATAACGCATAACGCATAACGCATATCGCATAGCGCATGACGCATAACGCATAACGCATAACGCATAACGCATAACGCATAACGCATAACGCATAACGCATATCGCATAACGCATAACGCATAACGCATAACGCATAACGCATAACGCATAACGCATAACGCATAACGCATAACGCATAACGCATAACGCATAACGCATAACGCATAACGCATAACGCATAACGCATATCGCATAACGCATAACGCATAACGCATAACGCATAACGCATAACGCATAACGCATAAGGCATAACGCATAACGCATAACGCGTAACGCATAACGCATAACGCATAACGCATAACGCATAACGCATAACGCATAACGCATAACGCATCGCCGATAACGCATAACGCATATCGCATAGCGCATGACGCATAACGCTTAACGAATAACGCATAACGCATAACACATTACGCATAACGCATAACACATAACGCATATCGCATAACGCATAACGCATAACGCATAACGCATAACGCATAACGCATAACGCATAACGCATAACGCATAACGCATAACGCATAACGCATAACGCATAACGCATAACGCGTAACGCATAACGCATAACGCATAACGCATAACGCATAACGCTTAACGCATAACGCATAACGCATCGCGCATAACGCATAACGCATATCGCATAGCGCATGACGCATAACGCTTAACGAATAACGCATAACGCATAACACATTACGCATAACGCATAACACATAACGCATAACGCATAACGCATAACGCATAACGCATAACGCATAACGCATAACGCATAACGCATAACGCCTAACGCGTAACGCATAACGCATAACGCATAACGCATAACGCATAACGCATAACGCATAACGCATAACGCATAACGCATAACGCATAACGCATATCGCATAACGCATAACGCATAACGCATAACGCATAACGCATAACGCATATCGCATAACGCATAACGCATAACGCATAACGCATAACGCGTAACGCATAACGCATAACGCATAACGCATAACGCATAACGCATAACGCTTAACGCATAACGCATAACGCATAACGCATCGCGCATAACGCATAACGCATATCGCATAGCGCATGACGCATAACGCTTAACGAATAACGCATAACGCATAACGCATAACGCATAACGCATAACGCATAACGCATAACGCATAACGCATAACGCATAACGCATAACGCATAACGCATAACGCATAACGCATAACGCATAACGCCTAACGCGTAACGCATAACGCATAACGCATAACGCATAACGCATAACGCATAACGCATAACGCATAACGCATAACGCATAACGCGTAACGCATAACGCATAACGCATAACGCATAACGCATAACGCATAACGCATAACGAACAACGCATATCGCATAACGCATAACGCATGACGCATAACGCATAACGCATAACTCATAACGCATAACGCATAACGCATAACGCATCGCCGATAACGCATAACGCATATCGCATAGCGCATGACGCATAACGCTTAACGAATAACGCATAACGCATAACACATTACGCATAACGCATAACACATAACGCATAACGCATAACGCATAACGCATAACGCATAACGCATAACGCGTAACGCATAACGCATAACGCATAACGCATAACGCATAACGCATAACGCATAACGCATAACGAACAACGCATATCGCATAACGCATAACGCATAACGCATAACGCATAACGCATAACGCATTACGCATAACGCATAACGCATAACGCATAACGCATAACGCATAACGCATAACGCCTAACGCGTAACGCATAACGCATAACGCATAACGCATAACGCATAACGCATAACGCATAACGCATAACGCATAACGCATAACGCATAACGCATAACGCATAACGCATAACGCATAACGCATATCGCATAGCGCATGACGCATAACGCATAACGCATAACGCATAACGCATAACGCATAACGCATAACGCATAACGCATATCGCATAACGCATAACGCATAACGCATAACGCATAACGCATAACGCATAACGCATAACGCATAACGCATAACGCATAACGCATAACGCATAACGCATAACGCATAACGCATAACGCATAACGCATAACGCATAACGCATATCGCATAACGCATAACGCATAACGCATAACGCATAACGCATAACGCATAACGCATAAGGCATAACGCATAACGCATAACGCGTAACGCATAACGCATAACGCATAACGCATAACGCATAACGCATAACGCATAACGCATAACGCATCGCCGATAACGCATAACGCATATCGCATAGCGCATGACGCATAACGCTTAACGAATAACGCATAACGCATAACACATTACGCATAACGCATAACACATAACGCATATCGCATAACGCATAACGCATAACGCATAACGCATAACGCATAACGCATAACGCATAACGCATAACGCATAACGCATAACGCATAACGCATAACGCATAACGCATAACGCATAACGCATAACGCGTAACGCATAACGCATAACGCATAACGCATAACGCATAACGCTTAACGCATAACGCATAACGCATCGCGCATAACGCATAACGCATATCGCATAGCGCATGACGCATAACGCTTAACGAATAACGCATAACGCATAACACATTACGCATAACGCATAACACATAACGCATAACGCATAACGCATAACGCATAACGCATAACGCATAACGCATAACGCATAACGCATAACGCATAACGCATAACGCATAACGCATAACGCCTAACGCGTAACGCATAACGCATAACGCATAACGCATAACGCATAACGCATAACGCATAACGCATAACGCATAACGCATAACGCATAACGCATATCGCATAACGCATAACGCATAACGCATAACGCATAACGCATAACGCATAACGCATAACGCATAACGCATAACGCATAACGCATAACGCATAACGCATAACGCATAACGCATATCGCATAACGCATAACGCATAACGCATAACGCATAACGCATAACGCATAACGCATAAGGCATAACGCATAACGCATAACGCGTAACGCATAACGCATAACGCATAACGCATAACGCATAACGCATAACGCTTAACGCATAACGCATAACGCATCGCGCATAACGCATAACGCATATCGCATAGCGCATGACGCATAACGCTTAACGAATAACGCATAACGCATAACGCATAACGCATAACGCATAACGCATAACGCATAACGCATAACGCATAACGCATAACGCATAACGCATAACGCATAACGCATAACGCATAACGCATAACGCATAACGCATAACGCATAACGCATAACGCATAACGCCTAACGCGTAACGCATAACGCATAACGCATAACGCATAACGCATAACGCATAACGCATAACGCATAACGCATAACGCATAACGCATAACGCATAACGCATAACGCATAACGCATATCGCATAACGCATAACGCATAACGCATAACGCATAACGCATAAGGCATAACGCATAACGCATAACGCATAACGCATAACGCATAACGCATAACGCATAACGCATAACGCTTAACGCATAACGCATAACGCATCGCGCATAACGCATAACGCATATCGCATAGCGCATGACGCATAACGCTTAACGAATAACGCATAACGCATAACCGATAACACATTACGCATAACGCATAACACATAACGCATAACGCATAACGCATAACGCATAACGCATAACGCATAACGCATAACGCATAACGCATAACGCATAACGCATAACGCATAACGCAAACGCATAACGCAGAACGCATAACGCATAACGCATAACGCATAACGCATAACGCATAACGCATAACGCATAACGCATAACGCATAACGAATAACGCATAACGCATAACGCATAACGCATAACGCATAACGCATAACGCATAACGCATAACGCATAACGCATAACGCATAACGCATAACGCATAACGCATAACGCATAACGCATAACGCATAACGCATGACGCATAACGCATAACGCATAACTCATAACGCATAACGCATAACGCATAACGCATCGCCGATAACGCATAACGCATATCGCATAGCGCATGACGCATAGCGCTTAACGAATAACGCATAACGCATAACACATTACGCATAACGCATAACACATAACGCATAACGCATAACGCATAACGCATAACGCATAACGCATAACGCATAACGCGTAACGCATAACGCATAACGCATAACGCATAACGCATAACGCATAACGAACAACGCATATCGCATAACGCATAACGCATAACGCATAACGCATAACGCATAACGCATATCGCATAGCGCATGACGCATAACGCATAACGCATAACGCATAACGCATAACGCATAACGCATAACGCATAACGCATATCGCATAACGCATAACGCATAACGCATAACGCATAACGCATAACGCATAACGCATAACGCATAACGCATAACGCATAACGCATAACGCATAACGCATAACGCATAACGCATATCGCATAACGCATAACGCATAACGCATAACGCATAACGCATAACGCATAACGCATAAGGCATAACGCATAACGCATAACGCGTAACGCATAACGCATAACGCATAACGCATAACGCATAACGCATAACGCTTAACGCATAACGCATAACGCATCGCGCATAACGCATAACGCATATCGCATAGCGCATGACGCATAACGCTTAACGAATAACGCATAACGCATAACACATTACGCATAACGCATAACACATAACGCATAACGCATAACGCATAACGCATAACGCATAACGCATAACGCATAACGCATAACGCATAACGCATAACGCATAACGCATAACGCATAACGCTTAACGCATAACGCATAACGCATCGCGCATAACGCATAACGCATATCGCATAGCGCATGACGCATAACGCTTAACGAATAACGCATAACGCATAACACATTACGCATAACGCATAACACATAACGCATAACGCATAACGCATAACGCATAACGCATAACGCATAACGCATAACGCATAACGCATAACGCCTAACGCGTAACGCATAACGCATAACGCATAACGCATAACGCATAACGCATAACGCATAACGCATAACGCATAACGCATAACGCATATCGCATAACGCATAACGCATAACGCATAACGCATAACGCATAACGCATAACGCATAACGCATAACGCATAACGCATAACGCATAACGCATAACGCATAACGCATAACGCATATCGCATAACGCATAACGCATAACGCATAACGCATAACGCATAACGCATAACGCATAAGGCATAACGCATAACGCATAACGCGTAACGCATAACGCATAACGCATAACGCATCGCGCATAACGCATAACGCATATCGCATAGCGCATGACGCATAACGCTTAACGAATAACGCATAACGCATAACGCATAACGCATAACGCATAACGCATAACGCATAACGCATAACGCATAACGCATAACGCATAACGCATAACGCATAACGCATAACGCATAACGCATAACGCCTAACGCGTAACGCATAACGCATAACGCATAACGCATAACGCATAACGCATAACGCATAACGCATAACGCATAACGCATAACGCATAACGCATAACGCATAACGCATAACGCATATCGCATAACGCATAACGCATAACGCATAACGCATAACGCATAACGCATAACGCATAACGCATAACGCATAACGCATAACGCATAACGCATAACGCATATCGCATAACGCATAACGCATAACGCATAACGCATAACGCATAACGCATAACGCATAAGGCATAACGCATAACGCATAACGCGTAACGCATAACGCATAACGCATAACGCATAACGCATAACGCATAACGCTTAACGCATAACGCATAACGCATCGCGCATAACGCATAACGCATATCGCATAGCGCATGACGCATAACGCTTAACGAATAACGCATAACGCATAACGCATAACGCATAACGCATACCGCATAACGCATAACGCATAACGCATAACGCATAACGCATAACGCATAACGCATAACGCATAACGCATAACGCATAACGCATAAAGCATAACGCATAACGCATAACGCATAACGCATAACGCATAACGCATAACGCATAACGCATAACGCATAACGCATAACGCATAACGCATAACGCATAACGCATAACGCATAACGCATAACGCATAACGCATAACGCATAACGCATAACGCATAACGCATAACGCATAACGCATAACGCATAACGCATAACGCATAACGCATAACGCATAACGCATAACGCATAACGCATAACGCATAACGCATAACGCATAACGCATAACGCATAACGCATTACGCATAACGCATAACACATAACGCATAACGCATAACGCATAACGCATAACGCATAACGCATAACGCATAACGCCTAACGCGTAACGCATAACGCATAACGCATAACGCATAACGCATAACGCATAACGCATAACGCATAACGCATAACGCATATCGCATAACGCATAACGCATAACGCATAACGCATAACGCATAACGCATAACGCATAACGCATAACGCATAACGCATAACGCATAACGCATAACGCATAACGCAATAACGCATAACGCATAACGCATAACGCATAACGCATATCGCATAACGCATAACGTATAACGCATAACGCATAACGCATAACGCATAAGGCATAACGCATAACGCATAACGCGTAACGCATAACGCATAACGCATAACGCATAACGCATAACGCATAACGCATAACGCATAACGCATAACGCATAACGCTTAACGCATAACGCATAACGCATCGCGCATAACGCATAACGCATATCGCATAGCGCATGACGCATAACGCTTAACGAATAACGCATAACGCATAACGCATAACGCATAACGCATAACGCATAACGCATAACGCATAACGCATAACGCATAACGCATAACGCATAACGCATAACGCATAACGCATAACGCATAACGCATAACGCATAACGCATAACGCATAACGCATAACGCATAACGCATAACGCATAACGCATAACGCATAACGCATAACGCATAACGCATAACGCATAACGCATAACGCATAACGCATAACGCCTAACGCGTAACGCATAACGCATAACGCATAACGCATAACGCATAACGCATAACGCATAACGCATAACGCATAACGCATAACGCATAACGCATAACGCATAACGCATAACGCATAACGCATAACGCATAACGCATATCGCATAGCGCATGACGCATAACGCATAACGCATAACGCATAACGCATAATGCATAACGCATAACGCATAACGCATATCGCATAACGCATAACGCATAACGCATAACGCATAACGCATAACGCATAACGCATAACGCATAACGCATAACGCATAACGCATAACGCATAACGCATATCGCATAACGCATAACGCATAACGCATAACGCATAACGCATAACGCATAACGCATAAGGCATAACGCATAACGCATAACGCATAACGCATAACGCTTAACGCATAACGCATAACGCATCGCGCATAACGCATAACGCATATCGCATAGCGCATGACGCATAACGCTTAACGAATAACGCATAACGCATAACACATTACGCATAACGCATAACACATAACGCATAACGCATAACGCATAACGCATAACGCATAACGCATAACGCATAACGCATAACGCATAACGCATAACGCATAACGCATAACGCATAACGCATAACGCATAACGCATAACGCATAACGCATAACGCATAACGCATAACGCATAACGCATAACGCATAACGCATAACGCATAACGCATAACGCATAACGCATAACGCATAACGCATAACGCATAACGCATAACGCATAACGCATAACGCATAACGCATAACGCATAACGCATAACGCATAACGCATAACGCATAACGCATAACGCATAACGCATAACGCATAACGCATAACGCATAACGCATAACGCATAACGCATAACGCCTAACGCGTAACGCATAACGCATAACGCATAACGCATAACGCATAACGCATAACGCATAACGCATAACGCATAACGCATAACGCATAACGCATAACGCATAACGCATAACGCATAACGCATATCGCATAGCGCATGACGCATAACGCATAACGCATAACGCATAACTCATAACGCATAACGCATAACGCCTAACGCGTAACGCATAACGCATAACGCATAACGCATAACGCATAACGCATAACGCATAACGCATAACGCATAACGCATAACGCATAACGCATAACGCATAACGCATAACGCATATCGCATAACGCATAACGGATAACGCATAACGCATATCGCATAACGCATAACGCATAACGCATAACGAACAACGCATATCGCATAACGCATAACGCATAACGCATAACGCATAACGCATAACGCATAACGCATAACGCATAACGCATAACGCATAACGCATAACGCATAACGCATAACGCATAACGCATAACGCATAACGCATAACGCATAACGCATAACGCATAACGCATAACGCATAACGCATAACGCATAAGGCATAACGCATAACCCATAACGCATAACGCATAACGCATAACGCATAACGCATAACTCATAACGCATAACGCATAACGCATAACGCATAACGCATAACGCATCGCCGATAACGCATAACGCATATCGCATAGCGCATGACGCATAACGCTTAACGAATAACGCATAACGCATAACACATTACGCATAACGCATAACACATAACGCATAACGCATAACGCATAACGCATAACGCATAACGCATAACGCATAACGCATAACGCATAACGCATAACGCATAACGCGTAACGCATAACGCATAACGCATAACGCATAACGCATAACGCATAACGCATAACGCATAACGCATAACGCATAACGCATAACGCATAACGCATAACGAACAACGCATATCGCATAACGCATAACGCATAACGCATAACGCATAACGCATAACGCATAACGCATAACGCATGACGCATAACGCATAACGCATATCGCATAACGCATAACGCATAACGCATAACGCATAACGCATAACGCATAACGCATAAGGCATAACGCATAACGCATAACGCATAACGCATAACGCATAACGCATAACGCATAACGCATAACGCATAACGCTTAACGCATAACGCATAACGCATCGCGCATAACGCATAACGCATATCGCATAGCGCATGACGCATAACGCTTAACGAATAACGCATAACGCATAACACATTACGCATAACGCATAACACATAACGCATAACGCATAACACATATCGCATAACGCATAACGCATAACGCATAACGCATAACGCATAACGCATAACGCATAACGCATAACGCATGACGCATAACGCATAACGCATAACGCATAACGCATAACGCATAACGCATAACGCATAACGCATAACGCCTAACGCATAACGCATAACGCATAACGCATAACGCATAACGCATAACGCATAACGCATAACGCATAACGCATAACGCATAACGCATGACGCATAACGCATAACGCATAACTCATAACGCATAACGCATAACGCATAACGCATCGCCGATAACGCATAACGCATATCGCATAGCGCATGACGCATAACGCTTAACGAATAACGCATAACGCATAACACATTACGCATAACGCATAACCCATAACGCATAACGCATAACGCATAACGCATAACGCATAACGCATAACGCATAACGCATAACGCGTAACGCATAACGCATAACGCATAACGCATAACGCATAACGCGTAACGCATAACGCATAACGCATAACGCATAACGCATAACGCATAACGAACAACGCATATCGCATAACGCATAACGCATAACGCATAACGCATAACGCATAACGCATAACGCATAACGCATAACGCATAACGCATAACGCATAACGCATAACGCATAACGCATATCGCATAACGCATAACGCATAACGCATAACGCATAACGCATAACGCATAACGCATAACGCATAACGCTTAACGCATAACGCATAACGCATCGCGCATAACGCATAACGCATATCGCATAGCGCATGACGCATAACGCTTAACGAATAACGCATAACGCATAACGCATAACGCATAACGCATAACGCATAACGCATAACGCATAACGCATAACGCATAACGCATAACGCATAACGCATAACGCATAACGCATAACGCATAACGCATAACGCATAACGCATAACGCATAACGCATAACGCATAACGCATAACGCATAACGCATAACGCATAACGCATAACGCATAACGCATAACGCATAACGCATAACGCATAACGCCTAACGCGTAACGCATAACGCATAACGCATAACGCATAACGCATAACGCATAACGCATAACGCATAACGCATAACGCATAACGCATAACGCATAACGCATAACGCATAACGCATAACGCATAACGCATAACGCATAACGCATATCGCATAGCGCATGACGCATAACGCATAACGCATAACGCATAACGCATAACGCATAACGCATAACGCATAACGCATATCGCATAACGCATAACGCATATCGCATAACGCATAACGCATAACGCATAACGCATAACGCATAACGCATAACGCATAACGCATAACGCATAACGCATAACGCATAACGCATAACGCATAACGCTTAACGCATAACGCATAACGCATCGCGCATAACGCATAACGCATATCGCATAGCGCATGACGCATAACGCTTAACGAATAACGCATAACGCATAACACATTACGCATAACGCATAACACATAACGCATAACGCATAACGCATAACGCATAACGCATAACGCATAACGCATAACGCATAACGCATAACGCATAACGCATAACGCATAACGCATAACGCATAACGCATAACGCATAACGCATAACGCATAACGCATAACGCATAACGCATAACGCATAACGCATAACGCATAACGCATAACGCATAACGCATAACGCATAACGCATAACGCATAACGCATAACGCATAACGCATAACGCATAACGCATAACGCATAACGCATAACGCATAACGCATAACGCATAACGCATAACGCATAACGCATAACGCATAACGCATAACGCATAACGCATAACGCATAACGCATAACGCATAACGCATAACGCATAACGCATAACGCATAACGCATAACGCATTACGCATAACGCATAACACATAACGCATAACGCATAACGCATAACGCATAACGCATAACGCATAACGCATAACGCCTAACGCGTAACGCATAACGTATAACGCATAACGCATAACGCATAACGCATAACGCATAACGCATAACGCATAACGCATAACGCATAACGCATAACGCATAACGCATAACGCATAACGCATAACGCATAACGCATAACGCATATCGCATAACGCATAACGCATAACGCATAACGCATAACGCATAACGCATAACGCATAAGGCATAACGCATAACGCATAACGCGTAACGCATAACGCATAACGCATAACGCATAACGCATAACGCATAACGCATAACGCATAACGCTTAACGCATAACGCATAACGCATCGCGCATAACGCATAACGCATATCGCATAGCGCATGACGCATAACGCTTAACGAATAACGCATAACGCATAACGCATAACGCATAACGCATAACGCATAACGCATAACGCATAACGCATAACGCATAACGCATAACGCACAACGCATAACGCATAACGCATAACGCATAACGCATAACGCATAACGCATAACGCATAACGCATAACGCATAACGCCTAACGCGTAACGCATAACGCATAACGCATAACGCATAACGCATAACGCTTAACGCATAACGCATAACGCATCGCGCATAACGCATAACGCATATCGCATAGCGCATGACGCATAACGCTTAACGAATAACGCATAACGCATAACACATTACGCATAACGCAGAACACATAACGCATAACGCATAACGCATAACGCATAACGCATAACGCATAACGCATAACGCATAACGCATAACGCATAACGCATAACGCATAACGCATAACGCATAACGCATAACGCATAACGCATAACGCATAACGCATAACGCATAACGCATAACGCATAACGCATAACGCATAACGCATAACGCATAACGCATAACGCATAACGCATAACGCATAACGCATAACGCATAACGCATAACGCATAACGCATAACGCATAACGCATAACGCATAACGCATAACGCATAACGCATAACGCATAACGCATAACGCATAACGCATAACGCATTACGCATAACGCATAACACATAACGCATAACGCATAACGCATAACGCATAACGCATAACGCATAACGCATAACGCCTAACGCGTAACGCATAACGTATAACGCATAACGCATAACGCATAACGCATAACGCATAACGCATAACGCATAACGCATAACGCATATCGCATAACGCATAACGCATAACGCATAACGCATAACGCATAACGCATAACGCATAACGCATAACGCATAACGCATAACGCATAACGCATAACGCATAACGCATAACGCATAACGCATAACGCATATCGCATAACGCATAACGCATAACGCATAACGCATAACGCATAACGCATAACGCATAACGCATAAGGCATAACGCATAACGCATAACGCGTAACGCATAACGCATAACGCATAACGCATAACGCATAACGCATAACGCATAACGCATAACGCATAACGCTTAACGCATAACGCATAACGCATCGCGCATAACGCATAACGCATATCGCATAGCGCATGACGCATAACGCTTAACGAATAACGCATAACGCATAACGCATAACGCATAACGCATAACGCATAACGCATAACGCATAACGCATAACGCATAACGCATAACGCATAACGCATAACGCATAACGCATAACGCATAACGCATAACGCATAACGCATAACGCATAACGCATAACGCATAACGCATAACGCCTAACGCGTAACGCATAACGCATAACGCATAACGCATAACGCATAACGCATAACGCATAACGCATAACGCATATCGCATAGCGCATGACGCATAACGCATAACGCATAACGCATAACGCATAATGCATAACGCATAACGCATAACGCATATCGCATAACGCATAACGCATAACGCATAACGCATAACGCATAACGCATAACGCATAACGCATAACGCATAACGCATAACGCATATCGCATAACGCATAACGCATAACGCATAACGCATAACGCATAACGCATAACGCATAAGGCATAACGCATAACGCATAACGCATAACGCATAACGCTTAACGCATAACGCATAACGCATCGCGCATAACGCATAACGCATATCGCATAGCGCATGACGCATAACGCTTAACGAATAACGCATAACGCATAACACATTACGCATAACGCATAACACATAACGCATAACGCATAACGCATAACGCATAACGCATAACGCATAACGCATAACGCATAACGCATAACGCATAACGCATAACGCATAACGCATAACGCATAACGCAAAACGCATAACGCATAACGCATAACGCATAACGCATAACGCATAACGCATAACGCATAACGCATAACGCATAACGCATAACGCATAACGCATAACGCATAACGCATAACGCATAACGCATAACGCATAACGCATAACGCATAACGCATAACGCATAACGCATAACGCATAACGCATAACGCATAACGCATAACGCATAACGCATAACGCCTAACGCGTAACGCATAACGCATAACGCATAACGCATAACGCATAACGCATAACGCATAACGCATAACGCATAACGCATAACGCATAACGCATAACGCATAACGCATAACGCATATCGCATAGCGCATGACGCATAACGCATAACGCATAACGCATAACGCATAACGCATAACGCATAACTCATAACGCATAACGCATAACGCCTAACGCGTAACGCATAACGCATAACGCATAACGCATAACGCATAACGCATAACGCATAACGCATAACGCATAACGCATAACGCATAACGCATAACGCATAACGCATAACGCATAACGCATAACGCATAACGCATAACGCATAACACATAACGCATCGCGCATAACGCATATCGCATAACGCATAACGGATAACGCATAACGCATATCGCATAACGCATAACGCATAACGCATAACGCATAACGAACAACGCATATCGCATAACGCATAACGCATAACGCATAACGCATAACGCATAACGCATAACGCATAACGCATAACGCATAACGCATAACGCATAACGCATAACGCATAAGGCATAACGCATAACACATAACGCATAACGCATAACGCATAACGCATAACGCATAACGCATAACGCATAACGCATAACGCAATAACGCATCGCGCATAACGCATAACGCATATCGCATAGCGCATGTCGCATAACGCTTAACGAATAACGCATAACGCATAACACATTACGCATAACGCATAACCCATAACGCATAACGCATAACGCATAACGCATAACGCATAACGCATAACGCATAACGCATAACGCATAACGCATAACGCATAACGCATAACGCATAACGCATAACGCATAACGCATAACGCATAACGCATAACGCATAACGCATAACGCATAACGCATAACGCATAACGCATAACGCATAACGCATAACGCATAACGCATAACGCATAACGCATAACGCATAACGCATAACGCATAACGCATAAGGCATAACGCATAACCCATAACGCATAACGCATAACGCATAACGCATAACGCATAACTCATAACGCATAACGCATAACGCATAACGCATAACGCATAACGCATCGCCGATAACGCATAACGCATATCGCATAGCGCATGACGCATAACGCTTAACGAATAACGCATAACGCATAACACATTACGCATAACGCATAACACATAACGCATAACGCATAACGCATAACGCATAACGCATAACGCATAACGCATAACGCATAACGCATAACGCGTAACGCATAACGCATAACGCATAACGCATAACGCATAACGCATAACGCATAACGCATAACGCATAACGCATAACGCATAACGAACAACGCATATCGCATAACGCATAACGCATAACGCATAACGCATAACGCATAACGCATAACGCATAACGCATAACGCATAACGCATAACGCATAACGCATGACGCATAACGCATAACGCATATCGCATAACGCATAACGCATAACGCATAACGCATAACGCATAACGCATAACGCATAAGGCATAACGCATAACGCATAACGCATAACGCATAACGCATAACGCATAACGCATAACGCATAACGCTTAACGCATAACGCATAACGCATCGCGCATAACGCATAACGCATATCGCATAGCGCATGACGCATAACGCTTAACGAATAACGCATAACGCATAACACATTACGCATAACGCATAACACATAACGCATAACGCATAACACATATCGCATAACGCATAACGCATAACGCATAACGCATAACGCATAACGCATAACGCATAACGCATAACGCATAACGCATAACGCATAACGCATAACGCATAACGCATAACGCATAACGCATAACGCATAACGCATAACGCATAACGCATAACGCATAACGCATAACGCATAACGCATAACGCATAACGCATAACGCATAACGCATAACGCATAACGCATAACGCATAACGCATAACGCATAACGCATAACGCATAACGCATAACGCATAACGCATAACGCCTAACGCGTAACGCATAACGCATAACGCATAACGCATAACGCATAACGCATAACGCATAACGCATAACGCATAACGCATAACGCATAACGCATAACGCATATCGCATAGCGCATGACGCATAACGCATAACGCATAACGCATAACGCATAACGCATAACGCATAACGCATAACGCATAACGCATAACGCATAACGCATAACGCCTAACGCGTAACGCATAACGCATAACGCATAACGCATAACGCATAACGCATAACGCATAACGCATAACGCATAACGCATAACGCATAACGCATAACGCATAACGCATAACGCATAACGCATAACGCCTAACGCGTAACGCATAACGCATAACGCATAACGCATAACGCATAACGCATAACGCATAACGCATAACGCATAACGCTTAACGCATAACGCATAACGCATCGCGCATAACGCATAACGCATATCGCATAGCGCATGACGCATAACGCTTAACGAATAACGCATAACGCATAACGCATAACGCATAACGCATAACGCATAACGCATAACGCATAACGCATAACGCATAACGCATAACGCATAACGCATAACGCATAACGCATAACGCATAACGCATAACGCATAACGCATAACGCATAACGCATAACGCATAACGCATAACGCATAACGCATAACGCATAACGCATAACGCATAACGCATAACGCATAACGCATAACGCATAACGCATAACGCATAACGCATAACGCATAACGCATATCGCATAACGCATAACGCATAACGCATAACGCATAACGCATAACGCATAACGCATAACGCATAACGCTTAACGCATAACGCATAACGCATCGCGCATAACGCATAACGCATATCGCATAGCGCATGACGCATAACGCTTAACGAATAACGCATAACGCATAACGCATAACGCATAACGCATAACGCATAACGCATAACGCATAACGCATAACGCATAACGCATAACGCATAACGCATAACGCATAACGCATAAGGCATAACGCATAACGCATAACGCATAACGCATAACGCTTAACGCATAACGCATAACGCATCGCGCATAACGCATAACGCATATCGCATAGCGCATGACGCATAACGCTTAACGAATAACGCATAACGCATAACACATTACGCATAACGAATAACGCATAACGCATAACACATTACGCATAACGCATAACACATAACGCATAACGCATAACGCATAACGCATAACGCATAACGCATAACGCATAACGCATAACGCATAACGCATAACGCATAACGCATAACGCATAACGCATAACGCATAACGCATAACGCATAACGCATAACGCATAACGCATAACGCATAACGCATAACGCATAACGCATAACGCATAACGCATAACGCATAACGCATAACGCATAACGCATAACGCATAACGCATAACGCATAACGCATAACGCATAACGCATAACGCATAACGCATAACGCATAACGCATAACGCATAACGCATAACGCATAACGCATAACGCATAACGCATAACGCATAACGCATAACGCATAACGCATAACGCATAACGCATAACGCCTAACGCGTAACGCATAACGCATAACGCATAACGCATAACGCATAACGCATAACGCATAACGCATAACGCATAACGCATAACGCATAACGCATAACGCATAACGCATAACGCATAACGCATATCGCATAGCGCATGACGCATAACGCATAACGCATAACGCATAACGCATAACGCATAACGCATAACGCATAACGCATAACGCATAACGCATAACGCATAACGCATAACGCCTAACGCGTAACGCATAACGCATAACGCATAACGCATAACGCATAACGCATAACGCATAACGCATAACGCATAACGCATAACGCATAACGCATGACGCATAACGCATAACGCATATCGCATAACGCATAACGCATAACGCATAACGCATAACGCATAACGCATAACGCATAAGGCATAACGCATAACGCATAACGCATAACGCATAACGCATAACGCATAACGCATAACGCATAACGCATAACGCTTAACGCATAACGCATAACGCATCGCGCATAACGCATAACGCATATCGCATAGCGCATGACGCATAACGCTTAACGAATAACGCATAACGCATAACACATTACGCATAACGCATAACACATAACGCATAACGCATAACACATATCGCATAACGCATAACGCATAACGCATAACGCATAACGCATAACGCATAACGCATAACGCATGACGCATAACGCATAACGCATAACGCATAACGCATAACGCATAACGCATAACGCATAACGCATAACGCCTAACGCATAACGCATAACGCATAACGCATAACGCATAAAGCATAACGCATAACGCATAACGCATAACGCATAACGCATAACACATGACGCATAACGCATAACGCATAACTCATAACGCATAACGCATAACGCATAACGCATCGCCGATAACGCATAACGCATATCGCATAGCGCATGACGCATAACGCTTAACGAATAACGCATAACGCATAACACATTACGCATAACGCATAACCCATAACGCATAACGCATAACGCATAACGCATAACGCATAACGCATAACGCATAACGCGTAACGCATAACGCATAACGCATAACGCATAACGCATAACGCATAACGCATAACGCATAACGCATAACGCATAACGCATAACGCATAACGCATAACGCATAACGCATGACGCATAACGCATAACGCATAACTCATAACGCATAACGCATAACGCATAACGCATCGCCGATAACGCATAACGCATATCGCATAGCGCATGACGCATAACGCTTAACGAATAACGCATAACGCATAACACATTACGCATAACGCATAACACATAACGCATAACGCATAACGCATAACGCATAACGCATAACGCATAACGCGTAACGCATAACGCATAACGCATAACGCATAACGCATAACGCATAACGAACAACGCATATCGCATAACGCATAACGCATAACGCATAACGCATAACGCATAACGCATAACGCATAACGCATAACGCATAACGCATAACGCATAACGCATAACGCATAACGCATAACGCATAACGCATATCGCATAACGCATAACGCATAACGCATAACGCATAACGCATAACGCATAACGCATAACGCATAACGCATAACGCATAACGCATAACGCATAACGCATAACGCATAACGCATAACGCATAACGCATAACGCATAACGCATAACGCATAACGCATAACGCATAACGCATAACGCATAACGCATAACGCATAACGCATAACGCATAACGCATAACGCATAACGCATAACGCATAACGCATAACGCATAACGCATAACGCATAACGCATAACGCATAACGCATAACGCATAACGCATAACGCATAACGCATAACGCATAACGCATAACGCATAACGCATAACGCATAACGCATAACGCCTAACGCGTAACGCATAACGCATAACGCATAACGCATAACGCATAACGCATAACGCATAACGCATAACGCATAACGCATAACGCATAACGCATATCGCATAGCGCATGACGCATAACGCATAACGCATAACGCATAACGCATAACGCATAACGCATAACGCATAACGCATAACGCATAACGCATAACGCATAACGCCTAACGCGTAACGCATAACGCATAACGCATAACGCATAACGCATAACGCATAACGCATAACGCATAACGCATAACGCATAACGCATGACGCATAACGCATAACGCATATCGCATAACGCATAACGCATAACGCATAACGCATAACGCATAACGCATAACGCATAAGGCATAACGCATAACGCATAACGCATAACGCATAACGCATAACGCATAACGCATAACGCATAACGCATAACGCTTAACGCATAACGCATAACGCATCGCGCATAACGCATAACGCATATCGCATAGCGCATGACGCATAACGCTTAACGAATAACGCATAACGCATAACACATTACGCATAACGCATAACACATAACGCATAACGCATAACACATATCGCATAACGCATAACGCATAACGCATAACGCATAACGCATAACGCATAACGCATAACGCATGACGCATAACGCATAACGCATAACGCATAACGCATAACGCATAACGCATAACGCATAACGCATAACGCCTAACGCATAACGCATAACGCATAACGCATAACGCATAAAGCATAACGCATAACGCATAACGCATAACGCATAACGCATAACGCATGACGCATAACGCATAACGCATAACTCATAACGCATAACGCATAACGCATAACGCATCGCCGATAACGCATAACGCATATCGCATAGCGCATGACGCATAACGCTTAACGAATAACGCATAACGCATAACACATTACGCATAACGCATAACCCATAACGCATAACGCATAACGCATAACGCATAACGCATAACGCGTAACGCATAACGCATAACGCATAACGCATAACGCATAACGCATAACGCATAACGCATAACGCATAACGCATAACGCATAACGCATAACGCATAACGCATAACGCATGACGCATAACGCATAACGCATAACTCATAACGCATAACGCATAACGCATAACGCATCGCCGATAACGCATAACGCATATCGCATAGCGCATGACGCATAACGCTTAACGAATAACGCATAACGCATAACACATTACGCATAACGCATAACACATAACGCATAACGCATAACGCATAACGCATAACGCATAACGCATAACGCGTAACGCATAACGCATAACGCATAACGCATAACGCATAACGCATAACGAACAACGCATATCGCATAACGCATAACGCATAACGCATAACGCATAACGCATAACGCATAACGCATAACGCATAACGCATAACGCATAACGCATAACGCATAACGCATAACGCATAACGCATAACGCATAACGCATAACGCATATCGCATAACGCATAACGCATAACGCATAACGCATAACGCATAACGCATAACGCATAACGCATAACGCATAAGGCATAACGCATAACGCATAACGCGTAACGCATAACGCATAACGCATAACGCATAACGCATAACGCATAACGCTTAACGCATAACGCATAACGCATCGCGCATAACGCATAACGCATATCGCATAGCGCATGACGCATAACGCTTAACGAATAACGCATAACGCAAAACACATTACGCATAACGCATAACACATAACGCATAACGCATAACGCATAACGCATAACGCATAACGCATAACGCATAACGCATAACGCATAACGCATAACGCATAACGCATAACGCATAACGCATAACGCATAACGCATAACGCATAACGCATAACGCATAACGCATAACGCATAACGCATAACGCATAACGCATAACGCATAACGCATAACGCATAACGCATAACGCATAACGCATAACGCATAACGCATAACGCATAACGCATAACGCATAACGCATAACGCATAACGCATAACGCATAACGCATAACGCATAACGCATAACGCATAACGCATAACGCATAACGCATAACGCATAACGCATAACGCATAACGCATAACGCATAACGCATAACGCATAACGCATAACGCATAAGGCATAACGCATAACCCATAACGCATAACGCATAACGCATAACGCATAACGCATAACTCATAACGCATAACGCATAACGCATAACGCATAACGCATAACGCATAACGCATAACGCATAACGCATAACGCATAACGCATAACGCATAACGCATAACGCATAACGCATAACGCATAACGCATAACGCATAACGCATAACGCATAACGCATAACGCATAACGCATAACGCATAACGCATAACGCATAACGCATAACGCATAACGCATAACGCATAACGCATAACGCATAACGCATAACGCATATCGCATAACGCATAACGCATAACGCATAACGCATAACGCATATCGCATAACGCATAACGCATAACGCATAACGCATAACGCATAACGCATAACGCATAACGCATAACGCATAACGCATAACGCATAACGCATAACGCATAACGCATAACGCATAACGCATAACGCATAACGCATAACCCATAACGCATAACGCATAACGCATAACGCATAACGCATAACGCATAACGCATAACGCATAACGCATAACGCATAACGCATAACGCATAACGCATAACGCATAACGCATAACGCATAACGCATAACGCATAACGCATAACGCATAACGCATAACGCATAACGCATAACGCATAACGCATAACGCATAACGCATAACGCATAACGCATAACGCATAACGCATAACGCATAACGCATAACGCATAACGCATAACGCATAACGCATAACGCATAACGCATAACGCATAACGCATAACGCATAACGCATAACGCATAACGCATAACGCATAACGCATAACGCATAACGCATAACGCATAACGCATAACGCATAACGCATAACGCATAACGCATAACGCATAACGCATAACGCATAACGCATAACGCATAACGCATAACGCATATCGCATAACGCATAACGCATAACGCATAACGCATAACGCATAACGCATAACGCATAACGCATAACGCATAACGCATAACGCATAACGCATAACGCATAACGCATAACGCATAACGCATAACGCATAACGCATAACGCATAACGCATAACGCATAACGCATAACGCATAACGCATAACGCATAACGCATAACGCATAACGCATAACGCATAACGCATAACGCATAACGCATGACGCATAACGCATAACGCATAACTCATAACGCATAACGCATAACGCATAACGCATCGCCGATAACGCATAACGCATATCGCATAGCGCATGACGCATAACGCTTAACGAATAACGCATAACGCATAACACATTACGCATAACGCATAACACATAACGCATAACGCATAACGCATAACGCATAACGCATAACGCATAACGCATAACGCATAACGCGTAACGCATAACGCATAACGCATAACGCATAACGCATAACGCATAACGCATAACGCATAACGAACAACGCATATCGCATAACGCATAACGCTTAACGCATAACGCATAACGCATCGCGCATAACGCATAACGCATATCGCATGACGCATAACGCTTAACGAATAACGCATAACGCATAACACATTACGCATAACGCATAACACATAACGCATAACGCATAACGCATAACGCATAACGCATAACGCATAACGCATAACGCATAACGCATAACGCATAACGCATAACGCATAACGCATAACGCATAACGCATAACGCATAACGCATAACGCATAACGCATAACGCATAACGCATAACGCATAACGCATAACGCATAACGCATAACGTATAACGCATAACGCATAACGCATAACGCATAACGCATAACGCATAACGCATAACGCATAACGCATAACGCATAACGCATAACGCCTAACGCGTAACGCATAACGCATAACGCATAACGCATAACGCATAACGCATAACGCATAACGCATAACGCATAACGCATAACGCATAACGCATAACGCATAACGCATAACGCATAACGCATAACGCATAACGCATAACGCATAACACATAACGCATCGCGCATAACGCATATCGCATAACGCATAACGGATAACGCATAACGCATATCGCATAACGCATAACGCATAACGCATAACGAACAACGCATATCGCATAACGCATAACGCATAACGCATAACGCATAACGCATAACGCATAACGCATAACGCATAACGCATAACGCATAACGCATAACGCATAACGCATAACGCATAACGCATAACGCATAACGCATAAGGCATAACGCATAACACATAACGCATAACGCATAACGCATAACGCATAACGCATAACGAACAACGCATATCGCATAACGCATAACGCATAACGCATAACGCATAACGCATAACGCATAACGCATAACGCATAACGCATAACGCATAACGCATAACGCATAACGCATAACGCATAACGCATAACGCATAACGCATAACGCATATCGCATAACGCATAACGCATAACGCATAACGCATAACGCATAACGCATAACGCATAACGCATAACGCATAAGGCATAACGCATAACGCATAACGCGTAACGCATAACGCATAACGCATAACGCATAACGCATAACGCATAACGCTTAACGCATAACGCATAACGCATCGCGCATAACGCATAACGCATATCGCATAGCGCATGACGCATAACGCTTAACGAATAACGCATAACGCAAAACACATTACGCATAACGCATAACACATAACGCATAACGCATAACGCATAACGCATAACGCATAACGCATAACGCATAACGCATAACGCATAACGCATAACGCATAACGCATAACGCATAACGCATAACGCATAACGCATAACGCATAACGCATAACGCATAACGCATAACGCATAACGCATAACGCATAACGCATAACGCATAACGCATAACGCATAACGCATAACGCATAACGCATAACGCATAACGCATAACGCATAACGCATAACGCATAACGCATAACGCATAACGCATAACGCATAACGCATAACGCATAACGCATAACGCATAACGCATAACGCATAACGCATAACGCATAACGCATAACGCATAACGCATAACGCATAACGCATAACGCATAACGCATAACGCATAACGCATAACGCATAACGCATAACGCATAACGCATAACGCATAACGCATAACGCATAACGCATAACGCATAACGCATAACGCATAACGCATAACGCATAACGCATAACGCATAACGCATAACGCATAACGCATAACGCATAACGCATAACGCATAACGCATAACGCATAACGCATAACGCATAACGCATAACGCATAACGCATATCGCATAACGCATAACGCATAACGCATAACGCATAACGCATAACGCATAACGCATAACGCATAACGCATAACGCATAACGCATAACGCATAACGCATAACGCATAACGCATAACGCATAACGCATAACGCATAACGCATAACGCATAACGCATAACGCATAACGCATAACGCATAACGCATAACGCATAACGCATAACGCATAACGCATAACGCATAACGCATAACGCATAACGCATAACGCATAACGCATAACGCATAACGCATAACGCATAACGCATAACGCATATCGCATAACGCATAACGCATAACGCATAACGCATAACGCATAACGCATAACGCATAACGCATAACGCATAACGCATAACGCATAACGCATAACGCATAACGCATAACGCATAACGCATAACGCATAACGCATAACGCATAACGCATAACGCATAACGCATAACGCATAACGCATAACGCATAACGCATAACGCATAACGCATGACGCATAACGCATAACGCATAACTCATAACGCATAACGCATAACGCATAACGCATCGCCGATAACGCATAACGCATATCGCATAGCGCATGACGCATAACGCTTAACGAATAACGCATAACGCATAACACATTACGCATAACGCATAACACATAACGCATAACGCATAACGCATAACGCATAACGCATAACGCATAACGCATAACGCATAACGCGTAACGCATAACGCATAACGCATAACGCATAACGCATAACGCATAACGCATAACGCATAACGAACAACGCATATCGCATAACGCATAACGCTTAACGCATAACGCATAACGCATCGCGCATAACGCATAACGCATATCGCATGACGCATAACGCTTAACGAATAACGCATAACGCATAACACATTACGCATAACGCATAACACATAACGCATAACGCATAACGCATAACGCATAACGCATAACGCATAACGCATAACGCATAACGCATAACGCATAACGCATAACGCATAACGCATAACGCATAACGCATAACGCATAACGCATAACGCATAACGCATAACGCATAACGCATAACGCATAACGCATAACGTATAACGCATAACGCATAACGCATAACGCATAACGCATAACGCATAACGCATAACGCATAACGCATAACGCATAACGCATAACGCCTAACGCGTATCGCATAACGCATAACGCATAACGCATAACGCATAACGCATAACGCATAACGCATAACGCATAACGCATAACGCATAACGCATAACGCATAACGCATAACGCATAACGCATAACGCATAACGCATAACGCATAACGCATAACGCATAACGCATAACACATAACGCATCGCGCATAACGCATATCGCATAACGCATAACGGATAACGCATAACGCATATCGCATAACGCATAACGCATAACGCATAACGAACAACGCATATCGCATAACGCATAACGCATAACGCATAACGCATAACGCATAACGCATAACGCATAACGCATAACGCATAACGCATAACGCATAACGCATAACGCATAACGCATAACGCATAACGCATAACGCATAAGGCATAACGCATAACACATAACGCATAACGCATAACGCATAACGCATAACGCATAACGAACAACGCATATCGCATAACGCATAACGCATAACGCATAACGCATAACGCATAACGCATAACGCATAACGCATAACGCATAACGCATAACGCATAACGCATAACGCATAACGCATAACGCATAACGCATATCGCATAACGCATAACGCATAACGCATAACGCATAACGCATAACGCATAACGCATAACGCATAACGCATAAGGCATAACGCATAACGCATAACGCGTAACGCATAACGCATAACGCATAACGCATAACGCATAACGCATAACGCTTAACGCATAACGCATAACGCATCGCGCATAACGCATAACGCATATCGCATAGCGCATGACGCATAACGCTTAACGAATAACGCATAACGCAAAACACATTACGCATAACGCATAACACATAACGCATAACGCATAACGCATAACGCATAACGCATAACGCATAACGCATAACGCATAACGCATAACGCATAACGCATAACGCATAACGCATAACGCATAACGCATAACGCATAACGCATAACGCATAACGCATAACGCATAACGCATAACGCATAACGCATAACGCATAACGCATAACGCATAACGCATAACGCATAACGCATAACGCATAACGCATAACGCATAACGCATAACGCATAACGCATAACGCATAACGCATAACGCATAACGCATAACGCATAACGCATAACGCATAACGCATAACGCATAACGCATAACGCATAACGCATAACGCATAACGCATAACGCATAACGCATAACGCATAACGCATAACGCATAACGCATAACGCATAACGCATAACGCATAACGCATAACGCATAACGCATAACGCATAACGCATAACGCATAACGCATAACGCATAACGGATAACGCATAACGCATAACGAATAACGCATAACGCATAACGCATAACGCATAACGCATAACGCATAACGCATAACGCATAACGCATAACGCATAACGCATAACGCATAACGCATAACGCATAACGCATAACGCATAACGCATAACGCATAACGCATAACGCATAACGCATAACGCATAACGCATAACGCATAACGCATAACGCATAACGCATAACGCATAACGCATAACGCATAACGCATAACGCATAACGCATAACGCATAACGCATAACGCATAACGCATCGCCGATAACGCATAACGCATATCGCATAGCGCATGACGCATAACGCTTAACGAATAACGCATAACGCATAACACATTACGCATAACGCATAACACATAACGCATAACGCATAACGCATAACGCATAACGCATAACGCATAACGCATAACGCATAACGCATAACGCGTAACGCATAACGCATAACGCATAACGCATAACGCATAACGCATAACGCATAACGCATAACGCATAACGAACAACGCATATCGCATAACGCATAACGCATAACGCATAACGCATAACGCATAACGCATAACGCATAACGCATAACGCATGACGCATAACGCATAACGCATATCGCATAACGCATAACGCATAACGCATAACGCATAACGCATAACGCATAACGCATAACGCATAAGGCATAACGCATAACGCATAACGCATAACGCATAACGCATAACGCATAACGCATAACGCATAACGCATAACGCTTAACGCATAACGCATAACGCATCGCGCATAACGCATAACGCATATCGCATAGCGCATGACGCATAACGCTTAACGAATAACGCATAACGCATAACACATTACGCATAACGCATAACACATAACGCATAACGCATAACACATATCGCATAACGCATAACGCATAACGCATAACGCATAACGCATAACGCATAACGCATGACGCATAACGCATAACGCATAACGCATAACGCATAACGCATAACGCATAACGCATAACGCATAACGCCTAACGCATAACGCATAACGCATAACGCATAACGCATAACGCATAACGCATAACGCATAACGCATAACGCATGACGCATAACGCATAACGCATAACTCATAACGCATAACGCATAACGCATAACGCATCGCCGATAACGCATAACGCATATCGCATAGCGCATGACGCATAACGCTTAACGAATAACGCATAACGCATAACACATTACGCATAACGCATAACACATAACGCATAACGCATAACGCATAACGCATAACGCATAACGCATAACGCGTAACGCATAACGCATAACGCATAACGCATAACGCATAACGCATAACGAACAACGCATATCGCATAACGCATAACGCATAACGCATAACGCATAACGCATAACGCATAACGCATAACGCATAACGCATAACGCATAACGCATAACGCATAACGCATATCGCATAACGCATAACGCATAACGCATAACGCATAACGCATAACGCATAACGCATAACGCATAACGCATAAGGCATAACGCATAACGCATAACGCGTAACGCATAACGCATAACGCATAACGCATAACGCATAACGCATAACGCTTAACGCATAACGCATAACGCATCGCGCATAACGCATAACGCATATCGCATAGCGCATGACGCATAACGCATGACGCATAACGCATAACGCATATCGCATAACGCATAACGCATAACGCTTAACGCATAACGCATAACGCATCGCGCATAACGAATAACGCATAACACATTACGCATAACGCATAACGCATCGCCGATAACGCATAACGCATATCGCATAGCGCATGACGCATAACGCTTAACGAATAACGCATAACGCATAACACATTACGCATAACGCATAACACATAACGCATAACGCATAACGCATAACGCATAACGCATAACGCATGACGCATAACGCATAACGCATAACTCATAACGCATAACGCATAACGCATAACGCATCGCCGATAACGCATAACGCATATCGCATAGCGCATGACGCATAACGCTTAACGAATAACGCATAACGCATAACACATTACGCATAACGCATAACCCATAACGCATACCGCATAACGCATAACGCATAACGCATAACGCATAACGCATAACGCGTAACGCATAACGCATAACGCATAACGCATAACGCATAACGCATAACGCATAACGCATAACGCATAACGCATAACGCATAACGCATAACGCATAACGCATAACGCATAACGCATAACGCATAACGCATAACTCATAACGCATAACGCATAACGCATAACGCATCGCCGATAACGCATAACGCATATCGCATAGCGCATGACGCATAACGCTTAACGAATAACGCATAACGCATAACACATTACGCATAACGCATAACACATAACGCATAACGCATAACGCATAACGCATCGCCGATAACGCATAACGCATATCGCATAGCGCATGACGCATAACGCTTAACGAATAACGCATAACGCATAACACATTACGCATAACGCATAACCCATAACGCATACCGCATAACGCATAACGCATAACGCATAACGCATAACGCATAACGCGTAACGCATAACGCATAACGCATAACGCATAACGCATAACGCATAACGCATAACGCATAACGCATAACGCATAACGCATAACGCATAACGCTTAACGCATAACGCATAACGCATCGCGCATAACGCATAACGCATATCGCATAGCGCATGACGCATAACGCTTAACGAATAACGCATAACGCATAACACATTACGCATAACGCATAACACATAACGCATAACGCATAACACATATCGCATAACGCATAACGCATAACGCATAACGCATAACGCATAACGCATAACGCATAACGCATGACGCATAACGCATAACGCATAACGCATAACGCATAACGCATAACGCATAACGCATAACGCATAACGCCTAACGCATAACGCATAACGCATAACGCATAACGCATAACGCATAACGCATAACGCATAACGCATAACGCATAAGGCATAACGCATAACGCATAACGCGTAACGCATAACGCATAACGCATAACGCATAACGCATAACGCATAACGCTTAACGCATAACGCATAACGCATCGCGCATAACGCATAACGCATATCGCATAGCGCATGACGCATAACGCTTAACGAATAACGCATAACGCAAAACACATTACGCATAACGCATAACACATAACGCATAACGCATAACGCATAACGCATAACGCATAACGCATAACGCATAACGCATAACGCATAACGCATAACGCATAACGCATAACGCATAACGCATAACGCATAACGCATAACGCATAACGCATAACGCATAACGCATAACGCATAACGCATAACGCATAACGCATAACGCATAACGCATAACGCATAACGCATAACGCATAACGCATAACGCATAACGCATAACGCATAACGCATAACGCATAACGCATAACGCATAACGCATAACGCATAACGCATAACGCATAACGCATAACGCATAACGCATAACGCATAACGCATAACGCATAACGCATAACGCATAACGCATAACGCATAACGCATAACGCATAACGCATAACGCATAACGCATAACGCATAACGCATAACGCATAACGCATAACGCATAACGCATAACGCATAACGCATAACGCATAACGCATAACGCATAACGCATAACGCATAACGCATAACGCATAACGCATAACGCATAACGCATAACGCATAACGCATAACGCATAACGCATAACGCATAACGCATAACGCATAACGCATAACGCATAACGCATAACGCATAACGCATAACGCATAACGCATAACGCATAACGCATATCGCATAACGCATAACGCATAACGCATAACGCATAACGCATAACGCATAACGCATAACGCATAACGCATAACGCATAACGCATAACGCATAACGCATAACGCATAACGCATAACGCATAACGCATAACGCATAACGCATAACGCATAACGCATAACGCATAACGCATAACGCATAACGCATAACGCATAACGCATAACGCATAACGCATAACGCATAACGCATAACGCATAACGCATAACGCATAACGCATAACGCATAACGCATAACGCATAACGCATAACGCATAACGCATAACGCATATCGCATAACGCATAACGCATAACGCATAACGCATAACGCATAACGCATAACGCATAACGCATAACGCATAACGCATAACGCATAACGCATAACGCATAACGCATAACGCATAACGCATAACGCATAACGCATAACGCATAACGCATAACGCATAACGCATAACGCATAACGCATAACGCATAACGCATAACGCATAACGCATAACGCATAACGCATAACGCATAACGCATGACGCATAACGCATAACGCATAACTCATAACGCATAACGCATAACGCATAACGCATCGCCGATAACGCATAACGCATATCGCATAGCGCATGACGCATAACGCTTAACGAATAACGCATAACGCATAACACATTACGCATAACGCATAACACATAACGCATAACGCATAACGCATAACGCATAACGCATAACGCATAACGCATAACGCATAACGCGTAACGCATAACGCATAACGCATAACGCATAACGCATAACGCATAACGCATAACGCATAACGAACAACGCATATCGCATAACGCATAACGCTTAACGCATAACGCATAACGCATCGCGCATAACGCATAACGCATATCGCATGACGCATAACGCTTAACGAATAACGCATAACGCATAACACATTACGCATAACGCATAACACATAACGCATAACGCATAACGCATAACGCATAACGCATAACGCATAACGCATAACGCATAACGCATAACGCATAACGCATAACGCATAACGCATAACGCATAACGCATAACGCATAACGCATAACGCATAACGCATAACGCATAACGCATAACGCATAACGCATAACGCATAACGTATAACGCATAACGCATAACGCATAACGCATAACGCATAACGCATAACGCATAACGCATAACGCATAACGCATAACGCATAACGCCTAACGCGTAACGCATAACGCATAACGCATAACGCATAACGCATAACGCATAACGCATAACGCATAACGCATAACGCATAACGCATAACGCATAACGCATAACGCATAACGCATAACGCATAACGCATAACGCATAACGCATAACGCATAACGCATAACGCATAACACATAACGCATCGCGCATAACGCATATCGCATAACGCATAACGGATAACGCATAACGCATATCGCATAACGCATAACGCATAACGCATAACGAACAACGCATATCGCATAACGCATAACGCATAACGCATAACGCATAACGCATAACGCATAACGCATAACGCATAACGCTTAACGCATAACGCATAACGCATAACGCATAAGGCATAACGCATAACACATAACGCATAACGCATAACGCATAACGCATAACGCATAACGAACAACGCATATCGCATAACGCATAACGCATAACGCATAACGCATAACGCATAACGCATAACGCATAACGCATAACGCATAACGCATAACGCATAACGCATAACGCATAACGCATAACGCATAACGCATATCGCGTAACGCATAACGCATAACGCATAACGCATAACGCATAACGCATAACGCATAACGCATAACGCATAAGGCATAACGCATAACGCATAACGCGTAACGCATAACGCATAACGCATAACGCATAACGCATAACGCATAACGCTTAACGCATAACGCATAACGCATCGCGCATAACGCATAACGCATATCGCATAGCGCATGACGCATAACGCTTAACGAATAACGCATAACGCAAAACACATTACGCATAACGCATAACACATAACGCATAACGCATAACGCATAACGCATAACGCATAACGCATAACGCATAACGCATAACGCATAACGCATAACGCATAACGCATAACGCATAACGCATAACGCATAACGCATAACGCATAACGCATAACGCATAACGCATAACGCATAACGCATAAGGCATAACGCATAACACATAACGCATAACGCATAACGCATAACGCATAACGCATAACGAACAACGCATATCGCATAACGCATAACGCATAACGCATAACGCATAACGCATAACGCATAACGCATAACGCATAACGCATAACGCATAACGCATAACGCATAACGCATAACGCATAACGCATAACGCATATCGCGTAACGCATAACGCATAACGCATAACGCATAACGCATAACGCATAACGCATAACGCATAAGGCATAACGCATAACGCATAACGCGTAACGCATAACGCATAACGCATAACGCATAACGCATAACGCATAACGCTTAACGCATAACGCATAACGCATCGCGCATAACGCATAACGCATATCGCATAGCGCATGACGCATAACGCTTAACGAATAACGCATAACGCAAAACACATTACGCATAACGCATAACACATAACGCATAACGCATAACGCATAACGCATAACGCATAACGCATAACGCATAACGCATAACGCATAACGCATAACGCATAACGCATAACGCATAACGCATAACGCATAACGCATAACGCATAACGCATAACGCATAACGCATAACGCATAACGCATAACGCATAACGCATAACGCATAACGCATAACGCATAACGCATAACGCATAACGCATAACGCATAACGCATAACGCATAACGCATAACGCATAACGCATAACGCATAACGCATAACGCATAACGCATAACGCATAACGCATAACGCATAACGCATAACGCATAACGCATAACGCATAACGCATAACGCATAACGCATAACGCATAACGCATAACGCATATCGCATAACGCATAACGCATAACGCATAACGCATAACGCATATCGCATAACGCATAACGCATAACGCATAACGCATAACGCATAACGCATAACGCATAACGCATAACGCATAACGCATAACGCATAACGCATAACGCATAACGCATAACGCATAACGCATAACGCATAACCCATAACGCATAACGCATAACGCATAACGCATAACGCATAACGCATAACGCATAACGCATAACGCATAACGCATAACGCATAACGCATAACGCATAACGCATAACGCATAACGCATAACGCATAACGCATAACGCATAACGCATAACGCATAACGCATAACGCATAACGCATAACGCATAACGCATAACGCATAACGCATAACGCATAACGCATAACGCATAACGCATAACGCATAACGCATAACGCATAACGCATAACGCATAACGCATAACGCATAACGCATAACGCATAACGCATAACGCATAACGCATAACGCATAACGCATAACGCATAACGCATAACGCATAACGCATAACGCATAACGCATAACGCATAACGCATAACGCATATCGCATAACGCATAACGCATAACGCATAACGCATAACGCATAACGCATAACGCATAACGCATAACGCATAACGCATAACGCATAACGCATAACGCATAACGCATAACGCATAACGCATAACGCATAACGCATAACGCATAACGCATAACGCATAACGCATAACGCATAACGCATAACGCATAACGCATAACGCATAACGCATAACGCATAACGCATAACGCATAACGCATAACGCATAACGCATAACGCATAACGCATAACGCATAACGCATAACGCATAACGCATAACGCATAACGCATAACGCATATCGCATAACGCATAACGCATAACGCATAACGCATAACGCATAACGCATAACGCATAACGCATAACGCATAACGCATAACGCATAACGCATAACGCATAACGCATAACGCATAACGCATAACGCATAACGCATAACGCATAACGCATAACGCATAACGCATAACGCATAACGCATAACGCATAACGCATAACGCATGACGCATAACGCATAACGCATAACTCATAACGCATAACGCATAACGCATAACGCATCGCCGATAACGCATAACGCATATCGCATAGCGCATGACGCATAACGCTTAACGAATAACGCATAACGCATAACACATTACGCATAACGCATAACACATAACGCATAACGCATAACGCATAACGCATAACGCATAACGCATAACGCATAACGAACAACGCATATCGCATAACGCATAACGCTTAACGCATAACGCATAACGCATCGCGCATAACGCATAACGCATATCGCATGACGCATAACGCTTAACGAATAACGCATAACGCATAACACATTACGCATAACGCATAACACATAACGCATAACGCATAACGCATAACGCATAACGCATAACGCATAACGCATAACGCATAACGCATAACGCATAACGCATAACGCATAACGCATAACGCATAACGCATAACGCATAACGCATAACGCATAACGCATAACGCATAACGCATAACGCATAACGCATAACGCATAACGCATAACGCATAACGCATAACGTATAACGCATAACGCATAACGCATAACGCATAACGCATAACGCATAACGCATAACGCATAACGCATAACGCATAACGCATAACGCCTAACGCGTAACGCATAACGCATAACGCATAACGCATAACGCATAACGCATAACGCATAACGCATAACGCATAACGCATAACGCATAACGCATAACGCATAACGCATAACGCATAACGCATAACGCATAACGCATAACGCATAACGCATAACGCATAACGCATAACGCATAACACATAACGCATCGCGCATAACGCATATCGCATAACGCATAACGGATAACGCATAACGCATAACGCATAACGCATAACGAACAACGCATATCGCATAACGCATAACGCATAACGCATAACGCATAACGCATAACGCATAACGCATAACGCATAACGCATAACGCATAACGCATAACGCATAACGCATAACGCATAACGCATAACGCATAACGCATAACGCATAAGGCATAACGCATAACACATAACGCATAACGCATAACGCATAACGCATAACGCATAACGCATAACGCATAACGCAATAACGCATCGCGCATAACGCATAACGCATATCGCATAGCGCATGACGCATAACGCTTAACGAATAACGCATAACGCATAACACATTACGCATAACGCATAACCCATAACGCATAACGCATAACGCATAACGCATAACGCATAACGCATAACGCATAACGCATAACGCATAACGCATAACGCATAACGCATAACGCATAACGCATAACGCATAACGCATAACGCATAACGCATAACGCATAACGCATAACGCATAACGCATAACGCATAACGCATAACGCATAACGCATAACGCATAACGCATAAGGCATAACGCATAACCCATAACGCATAACGCATAACGCATAACGCATAACGCATAACTCATAACGCATAACGCATAACGCATAACGCATAACGCATAACGCATCGCCGATAACGCATAACGCATATCGCATAGCGCATGACGCATAACGCTTAACGAATAACGCATAACGCATAACACATTACGCATAACGCATAACACATAACGCATAACGCATAACGCATAACGCATAACGCATAACGCATAACGCATAACGCATAACGCATAACGCATAACGCGTAACGCATAACGCATAACGCATAACGCATAACGCATAACGCATAACGCATAACGCATAACGCATAACGAACAACGCATATCGCATAACGCATAACGCATAACGCATAACGCATAACGCATAACGCATAACGCATAACGCATAACGCATGACGCATAACGCATAACGCATATCGCATAACGCATAACGCATAACGCATAACGCATAACGCATAACGCATAACGCATAACGCATAACGCTTAACGCATAACGCATAACGCATCGCGCATAACGCATAACACATAACGCATAACGCATAACGCATAACGCATAACGCATAACGCATAACGCATAACGCATAACGCATAACGCATAACGCATAACGCATAACGCATAACGCATAACGCATAACGCATAACGCATAACGCATAACGCATAACGCATAACGCATAACGCATAACGCATAACGCATAACGCATAACGCATAACGCATAACGCATAACGCATAACGCATAACGCATAACGCATAACGCATAACGCATAACGCATAACGCATAACGCATAACGCATAACGCATAACGCATAACGCATAACGCATAACGCATATCGCATAACGCATAACGCATAACGCATAACGCATAACGCATATCGCATAACGCATAACGCATAACGCATAACGCATAACGCATAACGCATAACGCATAACGCATAACGCATAACGCATAACGCATAACGCATAACGCATAACGCATAACGCATAACGCATAACGCATAACCCATAACGCATAACGCATAACGCATAACGCATAACGCATAACGCATAACGCATAACGCATAACGCATAACGCATAACGCATAACGCATAACGCATAACGCATAACGCATAACGCATAACGCATAACGCATAACGCATAACGCATAACGCATAACGCATAACGCATAACGCATAACGCATAACGCATAACGCATAACGCATAACGCATAACGCATAACGCATAACGCATAACGCATAACGCATAACGCATAACGCATAACGCATAACGCATAACGCATAACGCATAACGCATAACGCATAACGCATAACGCATAACGCATAACGCATAACGCATAACGCATAACGCATAACGCATAACGCATAACGCATAACGCATAACGCATAACGCATAACGCATATCGCATAACGCATAACGCATAACGCATAACGCATAACGCATAACGCATAACGCATAACGCATAACGCATAACGCATAACGCATAACGCATAACGCATAACGCATAACGCATAACGCATAACGCATAACGCATAACGCATAACGCATAACGCATAACGCATAACGCATAACGCATAACGCATAACGCATAACGCATAACGCATAACGCATAACGCATAACGCATAACGCATAACGCATAACGCATAACGCATAACGCATAACGCATAACGCATAACGCATAACGCATAACGCATAACGCATAACGCATAACGCATAACGCATAACGCATAACGCATAACGCATAACGCATATCGCATAACGCATAACGCATAACGCATAACGCATAACGCATAACGCATAACGCATAACGCATAACGCATAACGCATAACGCATAACGCATAACGCATAACGCATAACGCATAACGCATAACGCATAACGCATAACGCATAACGCATAACGCATAACGCATAACGCATAACGCATAACGCATAACGCATAACGCATAACGCATGACGCATAACGCATAACGCATAACTCATAACGCATAACGCATCGCCGATAACGCATCGCCGATAACGCATAACGCATATCGCATAGCGCATGACGCATAACGCTTAACGAATAACGCATAACGCATAACACATTACGCATAACGCATAACACATAACGCATAACGCATAACGCATAACGCATAACGCATAACGCATAACGCATAACGCATAACGCATAACGCGTAACGCATAACGCATAACGCATAACGCATAACGCATAACGCATAACGCATAACGCATAACGAACAACGCATATCGCATAACGCATAACGCTTAACGCATAACGCATAACGCATCGCGCATAACGCATAACGCATAACGCATAACGTATAACGCATAACGCATAACGCATAACGCATAACGCATAACGCATAACGCATAACGCATAACGCATAACGCATAACGCATAACGCCTAACGCGTAACGCATAACGCATAACGCATAACGCATAACGCATAACGCATAACGCATAACGCATAACGCATAACGCATAACGCATAACGCATAACGCATAACGCATAACGCATAACGCATAACGCATAACGCATAACGCATAACGCATAACGCATAACGCATAACACATAACGCATAAGGCATAACGCATAACACATAACGCATAACGCATAACGCATAACGCATAACGCATAACGCATAACGCATAACGCAATAACGCATCGCGCATAACGCATAACGCATATCGCATAGCGCATGACGCATAACGCTTAACGAATAACGCATAACGCATAACACATTACGCATAACGCATAACCCATAACGCATAACGCATAACGCATAACGCATAACGCATAACGCATAACGCATAACGCATAACGCATAACGCATAACGCATAACGCATAACGCATAACGCATAACGCATAACGCATAACGCATAACGCATAACGCATAACGCATAACGCATAACGCATAACGCATAACGCATAACGCATAAGGCATAACGCATAACCCATAACGCATAACGCATAACGCATAACGCATAACGCATAACTCATAACGCATAACGCATAACGCATAACGCATAACGCATAACGCATCGCCGATAACGCATAACGCATATCGCATAGCGCATGACGCATAACGCTTAACGAATAACGCATAACGCATAACACATTACGCATAACGCATAACACATAACGCATAACGCATAACGCATAACGCATAACGCATAACGCATAACGCATAACGCATAACGCATAACGCATAACGCGTAACGCATAACGCATAACGCATAACGCATAACGCATAACGCATAACGCATAACGCATAACGCATAACGAACAACGCATATCGCATAACGCATAACGCATAACGCATAACGCATAACGCATAACGCATAACGCATAACGCATAACGCATAACGCATGACGCATAACGCATAACGCATATCGCATAACGCATAACGCATAACGCATAACGCATAACGCATAACGCATAACGCATAACGCATAAGGCATAACGCATAACGCATAACGCATAACGCATAACGCATAACGCATAACGCATAACGCATAACGCATAACGCTTAACGCATAACGCATAACGCATCGCGCATAACGCATAACGCATATCGCATAGCGCATGACGCATAACGCTTAACGAATAACGCATAACGCATAACACATTACGCATAACGCATAACACAT